>NC_137870.1:42885095-42887595 GCF_963924005.1 Protomyctophum bolini | reverse complement strand
TTAGGTTTTGCGGCCTTCTTCAAAAGGTTAATTTGTTATGCTCCTCGCTCCTCGTCCGCAGTCTCGGATCTTGACCTGTGGCTGCGTACCCGGGCCGTTGAAACTCAAATGCGCTGCGTTATCCAGCAGACCAACGAGACTACGAAACCCAATGGAATTTTGGTAAGGTTCTTTTTAATTTTTTCCAGAGGGAGGTCAAAATATATTCTCAAATGTTAGGAAGGGACTACTGTTTGTTACGCTAAGATACAAGTTCTGTGTCCCGACCTGAAACTGACAGGTGGGTAATATCTCTATCTCTCTAGTGGATTCGTTTTTAGATCCATCATGTTCATTGTGTACTGTTAAAACACAACATCACTATATTGTTGTAACTGCCGGGGACACTTGCTGGTTTTATTTGTTTATTTACATTGCTTTGGGATATATTTATTTTGACACTTGTTGTACGTTTGGTCTACCTTTTATTTTGAAGTGCCCAGTGTAACAGAGTTAAATAGTTAGTTAAATTGAGTTGTTCATTTGCCCCTTATTGAGCAGTACCAGACATTGTTTTGTTGTTGCAAACTAAGATAATTTATATAGCACTTTGGTTCACTGCATATCACACTGTTTGTCCTAGTGGTTTTCCCGTAGCTGCCGCTCTGTATGTCCTAGTGGTGTTACCGTAGCTACCTCAGTGGATTCCGTGTTCCTATGAGGTGAGGCGGCTCTTTGAAAACGCTGTGATGTTATTTTATGTTTTTGTTATGAAAGAGTGTTCATTTCAGCTGTAAATTGAAGCATACAGTGTCTAATATACATATGACGTTGGGTCATTATGATAATATTATCTGAGAGCAATGAATCTTTTTGTAAACAGCTTTTGGTTTATCACGGGGACTAGTGATGACGTCACGCAGTGTTATTCTTTTTGCACGGAAATAAAGTGTGTTTACTGTTTGTGTTGTGTTGCCCACAGACAGTCTGAGGAAGCAGTGGACCAGTTCCAACTACAAATATGTGTTTTATTTGTCTGTTCTTACAGGTATGTGCTATATATATATTGTACCAACTATAACTTGTTATAATTTAATGTTTTGATGGTAGTTCTTCTGTGATTGCAAACTCAATGTTGAGCCCAGTATGCTGCTATGGTATTCTTATTTCAATATTGTATTTGTATTAAAGACCTCTTATAATAAAATTAAAACATGTATTAGACAGAGGCTAATGTTATTGGTTAGGCAAAAAGTATTGGACAGATAAGCTACTGTTATTGGTCAGGTTAAAAAAAGAGTGTTCAATAGCAGACCTAAAAGCACTACAAGCTTGAAAAATAGCAGATCTACGAGCTTGTAGGTCTGCTATTTTTTTAAACAAATTGGTGTGCGACCCGCATATGGGTCCCTGTTTTGGGAAACTAAGGAATAGGGTTTGGGAAGCTCACTGACTTTAATGGAACATTAATGGAACATCTGCACTCTTAAGAGTGCAGATGGACCCATATCCATGTGTTCATGTGTACATTAACCTGTGAGGGTCCATTTGGTTCAAAACTATCACTCATTTTCCTTTCCTTTGTTTAAATAACTTAAGTCCATGCAGGATAACACATCGAAGAAGGTAAACTCATGAGCTACGTGTCCTCCTCTCTCCCTCTCACCAGACACGGAGACATGTGACTACGGATGGCACAAGTTCCAGGGTCACTGCTACGCTACTTCCCCACCAGGAAGAGCTGGGACGCGGCTGAGAGGGAGTGTCGTGTCCACGGGGCCCACCTGACCAGCCTGCTGTCCCACGAGGAGCAACACTACGTCAACCGTACGTCCCACAAACGCTAATATGGTATCCGTTTCGCATTCGGGTTCTTGGAAACGCCCCCCAGCCACTGCGCTAGTTTGACTGAGGTTAGGTTTAGGTATGCTTTACTGAGGTTAGGTTTAGGTATAGTTTTACTGAGGTTAGGGTTAGGTTTAGGTATAGTTTTACTGATGTTAAGGTTAGGGTTAGGTTTAGGTATAGTTTTACTGAGGTTAGGGTTAGGTTTAGGTTTAGGCATAGTTTTACTGAGGTTAAGGTTAGGGTTAGGTTTAGGTATAGTTTTACTGAGGTTAGGGTTAGGTTTAGGCATCGTTTTACTGAGGTTAGGGTTAGGTATAGTTTTACTGAGGTTAAGGTTAGGGTTAGGTTTAGGTGTAGGCTGTCAATCACAGCGACTGGCCAGTCACAGCGCACCATTTACTCAAATGCGAAACGGGAACCATATCAGCCCCACAAACAGTTGCTCTTTAAACCTTTGCATGCGTTGTCTTCGGGTCAAAAAGACTGGCCGCCAGCATGTTTACCATCAAAAGAATAAAAATAAATAGTCATGTTCTTTTGTAAATGAACTCCCTCCTTGATCATGCTATGGCTTCACGCGAAAGCATTAACCCATTTAGACCTGAGTTAAAAAACATTCACTTTGAAAGAATATATATACAAAGATTTGCGCCGCATTCTTATGATTTTTCAA
>NC_137870.1:42850095-42882595 GCF_963924005.1 Protomyctophum bolini | reverse complement strand
TATATAGACGGTGCTAGACTGTATATAGACGCCGCTAGACTGTATATAGACGGTGCTAGACTGTATATAGACGCTGCTAGAGTGTATATAGACGCCGCTAGAGTGTATATAGACGCCGCTAGACTGTATATAGACGCCGCTAGACTGTATATAGACGGTGCTAGACTGTATATAGACGCCGCTAGACTGTATATAGACCGTGCTAGACTGTATATAGACGCCGCTAGACTGTATATAGACGCCGCTA
Source organism: Protomyctophum bolini (assembly GCF_963924005.1). NCBI lineage: Eukaryota > Metazoa > Chordata > Actinopteri > Myctophiformes > Myctophidae > Protomyctophum > Protomyctophum bolini. The sequence goes on along the minus strand of NC_137870.1, from coordinate 42,882,348 downwards.
GACTGTATATAGACCGTGCTAGACTGTATATAGACGCCGCTAGACTGTATATAGACGGTGCTAGACTGTATATAGACGCCGCTAGACTGTATATAGACGCCGCTAGACTGTATATAGACCGTGCTAGACTGTATATAGACGCCGCTAGACTGTATATAGACGCCGCTAGACTGTATATAGACCGTGCTAGACTGTATATAGACGCCGCTAGACTGTATATAGACGCCGCTAGACTGTATATAGACGCCGCTAGACTGTATATAGACCGTGCTAGACTGTATATAGACGCCGCTAGACTGTATATAGACGCCGCTAGACTGTATATAGACGCCGCTAGACTGTATATAGACGCCGCTAGACTGTATATAGACGCTGCTAGACTGTATATAGACGGTGCTAGACTGTATATAGACGGTGCTAGACTGTATATAGACGCCGCTAGACTGTATATAGACGCCGCTAGACTGTATATAGACGCCGCTAGACTGTATATAGACGCCGCTAGACTGTATATAGACGCCGCTAGACTGTATTTAGACGCCGCTAGACTGTATATAGACCGTTCTAGACTGTATATAGACAGTGCTAGACTGTATATAGACGGTGCTAGACTGTATATAGACGGTGCTAGACTGTATATAGACGCCGCTAGACTGTATATAGACGCCGCTAGACTGTATATAGACGCCGCTAGACTGTATATAGACGGTGCTAGACTGTATATAGACGGTGCTAGACTGTATATAGACGCCGCTAGACTGTATATAGACGCCGCTAGACTGTATATAGACGGTGCTAGACTGTATATAGACGGTGCTAGACGACTGTATATAGACGGTGCTAGACTGTATATAGACGGTGCTAGACTGTATATAGACGCCGCTAGACTGTATATAGACGCCGCTAGACTGTATATAGACGGTGCTAGACTGTATATAGACGGTGCTAGACTGTATATAGACGCCGCTAGACTGTATATAGACGGTGCTAGAGTGTATATAGACGGTGCTAGACTGTATATAGACGCCGCTAGACTGTATATAGACGCCGCTAGACTGTATATAGACGCCGCTAGACTGTATATAGACGGTGCTAGAGTGTATATAGACGGTGCTAGACTGTATATAGACGCCGCTAGACTGTATATAGACGCCGCTAGACTGTATATAGACGCCGCTAGACTGTATATAGACGGTGCTAGAGTGTATATAGACGGTGCTAGACTGTATATAGACGGTGCTAGAGTGTATATAGACGGTGCTAGACTGTATATAGACGCCGCTAGACTGTATATAGACGGTGCTAGACTGTATATAGACGGTGCTAGACTGTATATAGACGCCGCTAGACTGTATATAGACGCCGCTAGACTGTATATAGACGCCGCTAGACTGTATATAGACGCCGCTAGACTGTATATAGACGGTGCTAGAGTGTATATAGACGGTGCTAGACTGTATATAGACGGTGCTAGAGTGTATATAGACGGTGCTAGACTGTATATAGACGCCGCTAGACTGTATATAGACGGTGCTAGACTGTATATAGACGGTGCTAGACTGTATATAGACGCTGCTAGAGTGTATATAGACGGTGCTAGACTGTATATAGACGCTGCTAGAGTGTATATAGACGGTGCTAGACTGTATATAGACGCCGCTAGACTGTATTTACACGAGACCCTTTACAATGCTATAATGTCGCTAGGTGGCGATGACGGGCTGCCAAATAGACAGGTCACACGTACAAGAAGAACCCCTTCACGCAAGCCTGCGCAACACGGCTCCGTCTTTTTGGCAAATCTAGAACTTCCTGTTTGAGAGCTAGCAAATTTAAGACATCCGGTTGCTTTCAGAATAAAAGTGTCGTTAATTAAATAATGATTACGTTACATTAGTTTTATTATTACATTACAGCTATTGTAAAGACACATTATGTTTCTGTGTAAAAAATAAGTAATTAAATAACAAAGAAACATAATGTGTGTCTTATAGCATCATTTAAATGATTAATTTGTAGTTTTAATGTGCAAATTAAACTTTTTCTCAATACTCTAGAGGATACTCTTGTTTTGAAGAGATGGTCTTAAATTTGCTAGCTTAGATTTGCCAAAAAACAGTGCCACTGGGCATGCAGGCAAAGCGCGCCACGGGATGGTATATATTGTATAATACATTAGGCTACATAAACGCTGCTGCTGCGGCCTATCACAAGGCTTTTTATTTACATTCACCATCACCGATGAGCAGCACTTTGTAGGCGAGGAGGGAGGCTTGTTCAGGAACGCCATTATATCATAATTATATGGCTCTGCATCAATGTAATAAACATATGCGCTGTGAGCCAACGTGAGCCATGATGTCATAAGTTTTGCGGCTTCACCGTTTTGCCCGTTTACACGGAGAAGGGATAAAACGGCGTTCTGAAAGATTTCCACTCTGGAAGGTGGTTTCACTTTGTTGCGTTTTCACCTCATGAGAACACGGTTCTCGTCTAAATGACAGCAGCAAACGATACTTTATTTTGACGTTTTATATGAACACCATCCTCGTGTAAATAGCACCTTAGTTCAGCTCTGCTAAACAGCCATGTAAACAATCTGTAAAGGGTGCATTATTTCTGGAGAACAAAATGACAGTAAGAACTTCCGTTCGGCAGTTAATGCACCTCGAAGATTTTCTAAGAAACCAGATACCTGCTCAATTTATTGTATGCTGCAGGACTTTATAGGCGGTCTGGTTTCTCACCCACAGACACCGTAGTCCCAGGTTTCCCCAATGTCTCCAGTAAACTTTATGCCAATTAATTGAGTTCGCCGGCGTGCCCAGCCAAGCAGTGTGGTACTACTCACCAGGTAGACCAGGTCCACGCGGCCTGCAGTCTCTCCAACTACAGTGTAGTGGACGGTGATGTTGTTTTCTCCATTGCAGACCAGTGGGTTCCAGGTCCTCTTCACCTCCAGTGAGCTCACGGTCTTGGGGTCAACGGTGCCTTCCTGGACCAGGGACAGCTGATGTGTCCCTTCCTCAATGTGTGGCACTCTGTACATATGGTACTGCAACTCTGTTGTCGCACTAGCCTTGATGAGAGAGGTTAAATTAAAGTCAGTCAACCAGAATATTAGTTTGCATTATACGTTCCCTTTTTAGACCTCCGGTGATGCTTCAGCAACATTTTGGAACTCTTGTACCCTATGATCTGACACACATAACCTTGGAGCTGCCATTTTCATAGATTTGGTGTGACGTGAAAAATGGACTTCAATGTAGACTCCTGGGGGACTGGGTTAAGGCTCATACTGTACATGTATATATATATACACACACACACATAGTTTGGAGTGCCAGTCTGTGCCTTCACCTTTCTAAAATGACAACCTTCTCGTGCAGGAAATTACATAACCAAGGCTGACTTACTGTGAGAAAGATGTCCTGTCCTGCAGGGTCTTTGGAGTCTGTCGTGTTGAATGAGAAACTGGCCTCACCGTTGCGGTCAGTCCTGACAATATCGAATGCGTACAATATTGTATGCGCCGTTGACCGCCGTTGACCCTCAAACAGGTACACCGTCATGTCAGGAATGGGTGCGTTATTAAAGTAACGTGCTTTGACCTGTCGGAAATAAACAGATTATATACAGAGTGCATAATAATATGGCCAAATGTGTACAACTATAACTATGAAGCATTTGGACTTACTTTTCCTGCAATCACTGATTGCTCCTTATACACCATGGGTGTTTCAATGAAGGAAAGAGATCCAACACAATAAACAAGAGCGACCACCTTTTCTTGTGCAGACAGTGCAATACCTGTGGAGAAAACCATCATGTCATTTCAGTGTTAGAAACATTGATGAGCTACTATATAAGCTCATGGCTTCATTTTTGCTTGAAACGGTTCCAACAGTGTGAAGACTTGCCTGTTCCATCTTCCTCTACTTTTGCATTGAGTTGCAGTTTATCATCAAGAGACTTTTGGGCAGGTGTGGTGAAAGTTGTCATATTGAAAGTGAAAGTTCCACAGCCCTTCCCAGACGTCTGTGTACAAGAGGAAAAGAAAATACATAATGTGTGATTGACTGAGATTCTCCCCTTCTATTCCTCGTGTGCACCAGATAGACCTCAGAAGCCAATGGTTATAGATTGCCATAAAGTTGATGAGGGCATTTAGGCACATAACGTCGTGGATTAAAGCAAACGCCAAAGCCAGGCAAAGCGTTGGCCAAGACCTATTCTGCAATTTGTGAAACAGTGTTCATAGACATTTAGTACAATATGTAAAATGTTTTGTTAGCCATAGCCAAACCATGTATTGAAGATAGTTTAACCGTTGCTTTTATGAAATATCCAAGATCATTGATTGAATACTTTAGTGCAAGACATTAAGGCTAAAAGGGATAACTCAATAGTCTAGGTATGAGGGGATTGAGATCACTGTTTCTTTGGCCATCTTCAAACACCGTCTTCTACCCTGAGCCATCTCGAAACTGCTTAAGCTTAACACAGTCTTCTACCCTGAGCCATCTCAGACTGCTTAACACAGTCTTCTACCCTGAGCCATCTCAAAACTAGCAAAGTGTGTAAATTTTTGGGAGTGTAGCTGCATAACAAGGAAGCCATGCCGACTTATATGTAATCCAAATGAACAAAGTCAGTCAGTAGTGGCAACTGAGAAACCAATTGCCTTTAATCTAGTACCAGCGTTGCAAAATGTTCAATTTTTTCACTGCACAATTTATATATATATAATAGATCATATTACCCGTTTACTCTCTTTATGACAGGGCACAGTCATGCCAGGAACAGGAACACTGTATCGATCAAGTGGTCGGCAGACCTCCACTTCTATCGTAGCAGGCACAGGCTGTCCATAGGTGTACCTGATGAAGAGACGTACAAACTAATCTCTAAAAAGGTAGTCACCCATAGCAGACATAACATTTTAAGGCGTTTTTTCCATGCAGGAAAGTAGGCTTGCTGTAAATTAACACATTGTGAGAAACCACAATGTTTTAACTTAAGTGTAGACAAAGACCACAGGAACAGAAAAGCCAAGATAACTTACGTTGCACAAACTTTAGCTGTAAATTCTTTTTGTTCAATGCTCAGCTTGTCATCCACTTCCAATTTGACTTCAAATCTTGGCAAAACTGTGGACAATTGTTGCACATTTGACATGAAAGTAGATGCCGCACAAGAGAACCATTTTCACATACATGCTTAATGTTTTAATAGGTGAGACTTTTCATAATATAGAAATTTTAGATTCTTGAATTAAACTCTTCACAAAAAGTTCTGAAACTTTAACTTTGGGTAGATCATTTCTCCCCTTTAATACCAATTCTTATTGTATTTTTATCATTGATTAGTCACCTTTTCAATGAGGTACAGCTTGTAAGGACCAGACATTCATGGACTGAGCAACACAGCAAAATAAAACGAGTGCAGACCTCAACCCAATTTAACACTCGTCAGATCAGCTTAGGCGTGCTGTAGTGTAGAGCGACCAACAAATGAACCCTTACCGTATTTCTCCACCTTGAAATAATGATCCTGTACCATGCCGTCAACATGAACAATGACTCTGTAGGGTCCTTCGTGGGCCTCAGGGTTCAATGGGTAAGAATGCTCCACAATGCTCTCATTAGACATTTGGTTCAACCACTGTGCAATGCGGTTACCATGAGCATCCTGGTCAAACGAGAGTTGTGGAGAGAAGAGGCAACGGACAACCATATCATCTCACAAACAATCTCATCTGTAGTCGTATGACATCTGATTTGGTAATTATATGCGGTGCATGTCGTTATATGTCAAACACAGTGAGTCTTACCTCAATCTCTACCATCTTGTACTGAAAGATAAGGAAAAAAAAGAGACAATTCTGTTAAACAGGAACTATCATCTGTATCAGTCTCACTATCAAACACTCTGAACATTTCTATACTGTAGTCGTCACAAATGTACATGTATATCCACATTAGCTTCATAGCAGACAGAACAGAGGTAGCCTGGCTAATAAGCCAGACTCAAATCACACTTCTCCCCTCCCCTCCCCTCCCCAACAGCTGATTCAGTCTGGCTTATTAGCCAGGCTAGTAGCCTACAGAGGGGAGATGGCATTTTCCCCCTTGTGAGTAGTCTCGTCAGCCATCTGAGCAGCCATCTGCCGATTGGACAGAAAACCTGCACTCCAGAGCCCTTGTCTAGTTTTCATATAGCCTACATTTTCTCCAGAAAATATTGAACTGCACACACACACACACGTTTGTAATACAAGTAGCAACCACTCACCAGCTCATTGACAGGCGCGAACGTGGTATTCATGGTAAAGATTCTGAATTTCACTGCAATAAATGACATTGGATACAATTATCTACAAAGGAATTGATTGAATAAATGCTAAATGGGACAGCTGTCGACTCACAACTGATGACATTCCTTTCTCCAACTTAGTCGTTTATAAAACTCTTACTCAACTTCATTTTCAAATTGTGCAAATGTAGTTAAATCTCATGAGACAGCATTTACCCGTTTGTCCAGGGAGGTAGATTGGTTTATCAGTTTGGATGAAAGTAATGTTTTTGTAGGATTTGATCATTATTTTCCTGACTTCTCTGGATAGGAATGTTGGTCCTTCCACCACCACAACAAGACTCAGCACCAGTTCATTAGTCACTAGTGGACAAGCCTGTGGTGGATACAGGAAAAGTTAGCATTATGTTGAAATGGGAACAACAAAACCAAGTGAAATCAACTTTATTCTGTGCCAGAGGTGACCTGGAATAGACCACGGTGGAGGAATGGTTTGTCTGTAGTCTTCTGGAAGATCGTTTTGTTCGAGTTAGGGTAAACTAGAAAGATGGTGATGTTGAGATTTTCGTTGGGCTTCATAAAATCCACGCAGAACATGGTCTCAGAGCCGGCTTGGATTACTGCAGGAATGGTCACCATGTATTGCCTATAAATTCATGGAAATGTTTATACATACATCGTTATATTTGCTAAAAGCCTAAACTGTAAACTAAAATGTACTCTTCCAACTTTCAAGAACAAAATAATATAACCAAACAGACATTCAAATGAGCTGTGGAGTGTAGCTCTATGTACTTACGGTCCTGCTGCTGCTGCTTGACTGATAGAAATCCAGGTTAAACAGGCAGACAGAATCCATGTCCACGTCTGAATCCTACAGAGAGCCATGACTGAGGGATACAGAATCAGTTGTCTCTACTGCTGCCTGCTACATACACATTACACTCACACAGCAGTGAGTGAGCAACAATGCCCGTGGTGGAGGTGAACGCTGATTTAAGCTGCCTGAGACGAGTGCACACCTGACCTGAGTCAAATTAATTAGACTGGGCTGGCTGTGCTTTGTGGCCGGAGGGTGAAATCACCCCTCAACGTCTTCTGACAGAACAGGGACACATTGTGAGACTTAACCTGACTTCGCCAGATGGTGGCGGTAATTAGACCAGTTTCGAAATTAAGGAATTGAGTATTGCAAGTATTCACAAAGATGTGTTTGGTTTGGTATTTATACAGTAGGCCTAGACGACTCTGACTCCACAAACAAATAAAAAAAGTAAAATGAAATAAATAAATATAGTTTTATATATTTATCGTGGATACGTTGATGAATTGAAAATGGTACGTGGGGCCTATTGTAAACATACTAGTGTAATGCTTTGGTTTATGGTGTCGTCCACTCACAGTTAACAGTCTTAGTATTGAGTTGTACTTGAAATGTACTGTCATTCTGCAAACTGTCAATAAATACTTCAATCAATCAATTGAATGTAAAGAAAATCTACATAGTAAAATACATTCACAAAATGTATTGCTAATTTCTTGTTTTAAATATAGCCTATGAAATATAAATCCTATAGGCCTAACTGTATAGAACATTAAACCCAACTTTTGTTACACCATCACTAAAGCCTGGTATATTTTACCCAATGTAATTGTAGTGCATAAAACAAATATTTCAAAATATATTAAAGTATAGCAAATTAGCAATACAAGGCAATTTGATTTTGAGGTAGTCTTCTTTAATATTTAAACATGAAATGTCAGAAAAAAAACGAAAAATAGATCACAGGCCCTATATATGGCTATGATAAAGGGGTAATGTGGGTATTAAAATTATTCCTTCAAAAATAATGGAGCTGGGATACTTTTCCTTTGTATTAATCCTATATATCACTAATCCCAGGTGATATTTATCCAAACATGTGCTGGTAGAAAATGGTGTGCCCTATTGTAAACAAGTGTAATGCTTTATGGTGTCGTCCACTCACAGTTAACTGTTTTTGTATTGAGTTGTACTTGTAAATGTACTGTAATTCTGCTGTACTGTTAATCAATCAATCAATCAAATGTCACTGAGCATCATGAAGCTACACAGTGACCCACCCATCTCTGAGACCTCAGTGACATTATGAAAACCACATCCGGGTGAAAATCACCCAGGTTGAGGGTTAAACAGATTTGAAATTGGTATCAAAATCATAAAAGGATGTAGTTACATTTATATAGTTACCGACTGTTGAACCTGCATGCTTTTACAAACTCGTGACTGCATTTGTTATTTGAGTTTTATTTAGACTCCCTATAGCTGGCATGTCTATAAATGTATCTGAATCTAATCTATGTATCACTAGAAGTCTCATGCCTATAAATAAGTGTATATTTATATTTGTGGAGAGTTAATTATCTGCACTTTTAAATATTATGCAATCATCTACAGTTTTTCCACTCAAACATAGCATATTGCAGTATTGCATCTGAAATGTTGTTTAACATTGCTGACATTACTGAAAAGATTTATTATCACAACCCATCCATGATCAACCGCTTATTATCCGTATAGTCGGGTTGCGGGGGCAACAGCTCCACCAGAGAGCTCCAGACTTCCCTCTCCAGAGCAACGTTAGTAACTACTTCTGGGGGATCCTGAGGCGTTCCCAGACCATCTTGGAGATATGTGATCCCTCCATCTGATCCTGGTCTGCCCGGGGGTCTCCTTCCAGTTGGATGTGCATCGAGGACCTCCTTAGGGCGTTGCTTCCCAAACGTTTTCGTGTCAAGGACCCCCAAATCAACATTTATTAGGCCACGGACCCCCCATTTGAAAACATATGCCAGTGACCCCGATAAGGGAGGATTTTTACGGCTCCAGCAGTGATTCCGAAACATATTCATTTCAAGGACCCCCAGTTTCACACGCATTTCGGATCCCCGATGTAATGGCATTTCTATCTGGGCGTTTCTAAGCATGAACAGAAGCCAAGTAGAAAATACACAAAAGCAGCTCGCTTGATTAAACAATTTCTTACTTTAAGGTATAACTGGCTATACAATGTCTGAATTACAGCCTATCACCTGCTATACGGCTCGAGGCTCCTTGTACGATTAAGGCCGCCACTGGTTGAAACAGTCATCATAAGGCAGCACTGGTGCAGGTGGATCTACCCTATGGAAGATATGGCTTGAAGCTATGCTAACGACATTCTCTGACTGCCCCCCGCCCCCCCCCGGAAGGTGGTGTGTATAGCCCTCCATACTTACCCCGACCTTAACAACACAAAACCCATGAATAAACAATAATAGTGACTAATCTTAATTAATTTTAAATAATTAAAGTCCTGCTTGTGAGAAGGTGCATGCCATGAAGGTGCAGGGCTGAAGTCAAACCAACCATGCCTTGCCTCAGATAGTCAGGAGTACTTCTTGTATTATCTGGCCTACACTAAAGACTGTACAAATGCTGTGCTTATTAAACCGTTTATATATGACGTAGTAGTAGTACAGTGATACCCACAATGCATTATGCAAACGTGATGTAAATATACACAAACACATACACGAAGAACACACATGTATTATTTTCCATGCTAATCGGGTGTATTTTCAACAAATGAGGCTGAAGAATGAGTTCTGGTGATGGTTCTCTTTGAAACATCTGTTGGATGGGGGGGGAAAGGGAATATTTAAAAGAAACTACTAAACATTGAGGTCAGTTCTGAATCTATACATTACATTTGTATTTTCTTATTCAAAAGGGGTAATTTTACATATAGTAAATGGTGCATTTATATAGTGCTTGTATCCAAGCGCTTTACATATAGATTGTACACACACACACACACACACACACACACACACACACACACACACACACACACACACACACACACACACACACACACACACACACACAGGGGTTCAGAGTCTTGCTCAAGGACACTTCGACAGCCTGGGATCGATCTGTGTCTCATAGAAGGGATGTGGGCAGTTCAGAAACCCGTCCACCAGTGACATCATCGTTAGGATGATTTCTTTACAAAAAATGTCAGATTTGTATTATCGTGAGAATAATGTCTTCCATTTTCGCATTGCAACTTTTCAGGACTAGAAAGCCTGCAGTTTCTATTAGCTTGGATTCCCCATTGATGATGTCACTGGTGGACGGGTTTCTGAACTGCCCACAGCCCTCCTATGAGACACAGACTGAGGAAAGAATTGTGCCATTTTATCATAATTATTAGTGAAGACCTATTATATGAAGATAGGTTGAAAAGTGGTGAATTGGTCCTTTAAGCTATAATTATTTAAGGGGGTGGGGGGTTAATATATGATTGTATATACTGTAGCATTTAAAAGTACAGATAATTAGATCATTTTGATCAGATAAGTTTAGATACACTCAAAACCTCACACTGCACATACAGTATAGAACAGGAACACAATGAAATGGTAACATTCTTCACATGATGCAATACCTGCTGAACGGCTGGCTTATGACGCGCATGACCATTACTGTGAATCACAACGATAGCTGTATTCGGTCTCCATGTTGTCGCCTGCGTGATACAAAAACACCACTGCATTTTAGTCCAATGTTCGTTTATAGTCAGTTTCAGCATGAACATATGAGCAGTTGAGACGAATAACAGTCTTTATCCATCATGTATAAATGTGGAGGGGTCAGAATAAACTATGGACTTCTTAGACTGTTATTCGTCTAAACTGATTAGTCTTATAAACTGAAATAATAATAATAATGCAGCATGTGGTTTCAAATCTTTTCATGTCAAGGACCCCCGAATGAATGCGTATTTGACCATGGACCCACATCAGAAATGCATGCCAGGGACATGATTTGTGTTGTTAACATGCTTAAATGTAATATGTATTGTTGTTGCTTGTTGCTGTACATCCCATGATGTTTTGTACATCCCATGATGTTTTTGCTTTTTATTCTGTTTTTTCTGTTGATGTTTTTGTTTTATTTACATGCCAAGTTGTTTGTCTTTTGTGTCTCGTCTTGCATAATTATTCATGGATTTGTATTTTTGTAGATTGAATCCTATGAGAAAAGGAGGAGCACTGTTGTGTAGTGTACATGTAGTGTTGTAGTCTATGCAGATAGCCACAGGAGAGGTTGTGTAACACTGTACTGTACTGTACTGTACTGTACTGTACTGTACTGTACTGTACTGTACTGTACTGTACTGTACTGTACTGGTACTGTACTGGTACTGTACTGTACTGTACTGTACTGTACTGTACTGTACTGTACTGTACTGTACTGTACTGTACTGTACTGTACTGTACATGTGTAGCAGAGTGGCACAGAGCCTCTGCCTGATGGCCACAAAAGTCTAATATCTCCCCCAGTCCAGAGGGATATCCCTTTGGTCCAGTGGTTAAGATGTTGGACTTTCACGTGGGAGGCCCGAGTTCGAATCCCGGGCGTTACACATGTACTCACTTGGCTGGTAGTAATCATAGATCTTGACCAGTGCTGGCTTCAGGTTCTGAACTGGGACTTCCTGTATGAGCTCTAAGACGTGGTCGATGGCTATTCCTTGTGTTAACTGTTGGCAGAAATGTACAGTAGATGATCAAGAGTATGTTCCTATAGATTAGCCTACCTGTAATGTTAGATTTTTACCCTTGGAATTAACCGGAACCCGTTTTGGTGTTAGCATTATGTCATGCTTTAGCTATTGAAAAATAGCAGATCTACAAGCACCGAGTGGCGCGCTACGAGCTTGTAGGTTTGCAATCTTTGAAAAATAAAAGAACGACCGACATAGAAACATAGCTTTTAGAATCTGATCTCAGGTCAGAATGGGTTTTAAAGGTGGTCTGATTTGTATTGAACAATAATGTGTTGGTGTGAACTGGTCTCTCACCTCTTTGAAATACATAATGACGTGGTCGTCCTTCTGCTCCACACGATCCACCAGCGGCGCCATCTTCAGCTGTGAAGAAACCATCACATTGATCTGGTTATCTGTGAACTCTGTAACTCAAATAGAAACATGTACAGTACAAAATACTGTTCAAAGGTTTTCTCACTAAATGTTTACAATATCTCACCTTTTTCAAAGACTCTGGGTCTGGGATGAATCCAGAAAGCATTGTTACATCAACCAACACCATGTTTGTTGTTGCTTCATTTCCAGTATATCTGTAGGTATAAAATATTTGATAATGTATTTTACAAGAATCTCATTTTTTGGTATATTCTGTTGTAACGTGAACTATTTCATATTTAGTATGATTATTATTATTTTTTTGCGTGCGTTTGTTGTGTATGAAAACATGCGTCATTGACATGGCTGTATTGTCTGTGTCTACAGGTGATCCTTACAGGCTTTGTAGTTTCAGAGTCATCGTCCGTGTCAGAGAGTTGCTGTTGCATTCGGCCTCGGGTGTGACCTTGATGGACAAACTGCTTTCCTCAACTGGTGTCGGGATGTTGTAGTTAAGAGACATCTTGAGGAAACAGAAGTATAGAGTTTTCATTTGTACGATCAGATCCGAAGAGTAAAGTGGCATTTGTTTGTTTCCGTCCGAAGGAAGGAACATGACGGAACATTTTGTCACATATACAGCATCACATATACCGTACAGCATCACATATACAGTACAGACGCCCCAGAGCCACAGGAGGCATCTATCTGTCTATGCATATAGAGCGTCGCAGTCCCTCCCCCTTTCAGAACAACGAGTGGCCCAGGAAATTAATCTCAATGCATTTTTCCCCATAGGCTTTTCTTAAAGTATATTTATTTAAAGACGGTTACGCCGCGGACAAAACCAACTCGGATCGTGACAAATCATGACAATGAAACACAATGTTTTGGGCCGATCAAATAATTTATAAGAAGAAAAACAAAACAAATAGGGTTGTCTCCTGCCTTTATTTTATTCTTTCTAATGATTTGATCGGCCCATGATTTGTCACGATGCGAGTTGGCTTTGTCCGCGGCGTAACCGTCTTTAAATAAATACTTTAAGAAATGCCTATGGGAAAAATGCATTGAGATTCATTTCCTGGGCCACTCGTCTGAAACGCTCTATACCCAAAGCATATAGCATACTGTATACCACAATCCAGTAGACCGTGGTATTAATATGCTGCTACAAAGTATTGTTACAGGGCATCCGTTGATCCGACATACCAGTGGTCCAACATGCGTGGCTGGTTAAGACCAGAGCCATCTAATAAAAGAGTTACGATATTGAGGGGGCAGACGCCGAGCGCTTGAGCGCCTGAAGTGAGACAAAGCTGGAGCTGGAAATAAATTGTTTTCAACGAGGGCGGCGCAAAATAAGAGCTATTTTATGCAACGTGTGCGACATGACAACTGTTTTAAAGCATTGCACAGTAACAACTAAAGTCTCTTTAATGTTTATGTTGTACGATTACTACAAAACTATCTAAAATAAAGGGATTTAAGATCAATAAAGCTGGGCTGTTGCCCATGAGTCCAATGCATGTCTGCCTACTTCCGGTCCGGTCCCAGGTGATTGTCCCCGCATTCTCAATGTAGAAGAGCCGCCATTGGACTGAAGCCCCATGAAGTGAACGCAGTTTGCGTAACTCTGTCTATATCTAAGGCTCCGGTTAAGACTCACCCATGGCTTCCACGTGCTGTTAGGGATTGGGGTATAGGGTGTCGGACTATTGCGTGTCGGGGACTGTTAGTACATCGGACCAAAGATATGCACCCCCCCCCCCCCCACATCGGTATGTTTATCAAACTGTGATTCCATTACAAGCCTGTAGTCTATCAAGGTCACAATGACATTATTACTTATGACATTTGAACAGATAGTGAGCTGACCTGCGCTGAGACACACGCAGTGCCCTTGACCTCCAGGCTGTACTTCCCCGTCACGTCCTGCAGCGCCCTCTCCTGGTAAAGCAGTCTGTTGCTCTGATCCACCTGGAAGACTTCATGGTCCCCCTGGGAGGATTTAACCGTCACAGTGCTGGAGCCCTCTGGGCTGAAGACCAGAGTGGAGTAACGAGCCAGAGCCTGGAGAGCCACTACGGTGTCCTACAAGAGCACACAAACCATAAATAAACTTTATTTATATAGCATGGGGGCATGACATGACATCTAGACGGACCAGTAAAGCATGCAGACTATATAACAGGGACGAAAAGGAGTTACAGTACATGAAGTTTCTTCACCCTCCCAACGACTGACTGTGGGGGTTAGCAGAGATGGAGTACTTGTAGAGAGTCCGGGGAATTGGGAATTGGCTGTACTAAATTGGGGAGAAAATGTTTTTCTTTTGTCTTGAAGGGCCATGTTTTGCATAATAACAGTCTTTTCATTATGTCTGCCCACGATCATACAGTACGTTTGTTTACCCCAGTCACTGATACTAAAATCTGATATATATTTATTTTTTTCTATGAATCTGTGACTTGACACCCATACTGTTATAAAACGAAAATAAAAAAGATTTTGAAAAGAAAGAAAGACCAGTAAGGGGCCCTTGAGCGGCGGTTCAAACTCAAAGGTGAGCATTTTAACCACAACACCTATCTACAGAAACGCCCGGAACTTCTAAGACAGATATACTGTATCGTAGGACATATTATTTGAGCCCGAACCTGTGTGGAGGAGAAGCCACCGTAGGAGTTCTGCTGGCGGGCCAACCACCTCACGATGCGAGCAGCATCACCCAGGTCTGCAGCGCTAGGTTCAGGGCTGGCAAGCTTGGCCAGCAGCACGTAGGAGGTGATCTCTACGGACAGAGAGGCCGAAGTCTCGGCGGAGGTCTGAGACCAATGCAGGAAACCTCCTGGGGAAGCAACCAACAAAACAAGCATTCGTCAAAACCAACCTTTACTGGTAAATGCACAGTGACAACATGCAGCAGTAATGCAGTAATCATTTAAATGCATCGTCTTTCTATCTCTCACCATCTTGTGATGCAATCTTGTCCAGGTGTTGTAGGAGCAGTGCACGCGTCTCCGTCTCCCCCGCCAGAGAGAAGACGTAGGCCAGCAGAGCTGTGGTGTAGGTGTTGGTCTTCATGGACTCACCGATGGCCTCCCTCAGACAAGACAGGCTTTTCACCACAGGATCCTACAGAGAGACACACAGACAGGCATTACTGTACATACAGATACAAAGTATTGCTTTTTAGGGGGCAGAATTTGTGAAAATAGCAACTCGCGATAGATTGTGAACCTTTCAAAACGTTTGCATGACGCTGTCATACAACGACGTACGTATGTGGATGTGAAGCACAGATGAGCATGAGGGACATCGTGGGTTCTAATTGAGATTAGCATACTGTATGTGTAGGCATGAGATTAGCATACTGTATGTGTAGGCATGACATGACTTACTGTATGTGTAGGCATGACATGACTTACTGTATGTGTAGGCATGACATGACTTACTGTATGTGTAGGCATGACATGACTTACTGTATGTGTAGGCATGACATGACTTACTGTATGTGTAGGCATGACATGACTTACTGTATGTGTAGGCATGACATGACTTACTGTATGTGTAGGCATGACATGACTTACTGTATGTGACGAATTCATCTCCAGGAACGAAGCAGTGATGTAAGCACTGAGAGTCACTTCATCCGACACTCCACCCTGCATTAAAACACACATTTACATAATTATGGTTGCTGTCAGGAGGACACCAAACTGTCTGCTAAAGCAGCTAACTCCACCACCTCTCCCCCTCTCATGCAAGTAACTGATAATAATATAAGTCATATTATACCAATAGCAACTTTGATGAGGCAGTATCGCTTTGTTTTCAAAATAAAAGGTTTTCTTAATTTCCTGAAAAATGCATATCTTTCACTTCCTGAAAGGTTTTGTGATTTCTTCCGACACTGCAGCAGAGATATATTATTCCCCAATACCTCTTCTCTTAATATGACATTATGAAGGTGATACACTAATTCTTTACGCTGTGTGTACCATAGACCTAATCCCTCCTCACTCGTACCTTCATTCTGTTGTTGAAGAGTTTTCCAGATTGTTCAAAACAGCCGTTGTCCTGCTGTTTACTCTCCAGCCAGGTCTTTGATTGCTCTATGTTGGACTGGTCGATGAAGACGAAAGACTTCGCCTGGACAAAAGCTCTCAGGACAAATGCAGTCAACCTGATGATGGACAAACACACGTTCACTACATTATGTAATGCTCAAGTTGTATATGTGCTATTTGGGCATTTGAGTCCATAAATGTGCATTTGACGGTCCACCCACACACCCAGCAGGCATTCATTATACAGGGTTCTCACCAAGTGTTCCCTGGTCCAGTTCCAAACGTGCTGTAGGCTCCACGGTGCTTGTAGTTTAGTTGCCTCTGGTAGCCTGCATGTAGTTTATTCAAGTATTTTTATTGAAGTTCTTTGTACATAAGACAGGACAGACAACAGATACATGACAGATACAGGACAAACCAACAACAACAACACCAGTACTCAACATTCATGTCAAAAATATAAAAGTCTGAAATACAATAATAAAAAAAAATTGTACATTAATGACATCAATGACACAATGACTATGTAGAAAATACTACCGCAAAGTAGGTTAGAAACGGTTGCCAAACTCTGGTAGCCTGCATGTAGTTTATACTTCATGGTTATTGTTAAAGTCCTGGGTTTAGTTTACTTCATGGCAATTATATAAAGTCATGTTAAATACACAGCATTGTGGGCGAGCTATGCCGTGCTGAAGAAGGGTGACGATAAGAGACAAATATATAATCCCCAGAATGTTGTTGTGGGTATAGATTGCCGACATCACACTCTGGAAGTAAAGTTGATAGTTGACATCAGAGCCGTAGAGAAACACAGAGCTACGTTCCCTTCAGCCAGTCCAATGGCCGCTCTTCTACATAATTGGAGAAGTGTTATGGCGAAGAGTGACAATGTCCTGGCTGGACCTGGTCCGGAAGTTGGCAGAATGCACTGGACTCAGGCAACAGCCCACTGTACAATACTTTAAAACAGTTGTCATGTTGCACACATGCCTAAAATTGCTGATATTTGCGCCGCCCTCATCGAAAACAATGTATTTCAAACTCCAGCTTGTCACTCTCCAGGGCTGCATGAACAGCGCTCGAGGGCTCAGGTTTTCTGCCCCCCTCAATGTCGTAACTCTGTCTTTCTTTCTCTATGGCTCTGGTTGACATAACGAATGAAAACAATCCAGATAAAGGAGAGTTGGACTCACCGCTGACCAGGAAGGGAAAGGCCTTCTCCTTGATGGCCGCTGTCAGCTGGTTTGTGTTCTTCAGGTATTCCAGGATGTAGATGTTGGGAGCTAAGAGCGCCATATTCTGTTCCCCACATCCATACGGCATCCTCAGCAGTCCATCCAGGTTCTTCATGGCACGGCCCAGGATGTCGCCTGTCGTCAGAGAGAGAGAGAGAGAGAGAGAGAGAGAGGCTGTTAGACTGATTATTTTAGACTTCAGGCCTTCTTCAGGGAAGAAGGCCTGAAGAAGGCCGAAAGGTCGAAACGTTGGATAATAATAAATATACAGCATTGTGGCTATACGAGTGTGCAGCCTTTTTCTCTTTTTTACTTATTTACTGCCTTAGGCCAGCACCTCACCAACACTGGTGTGCACCCTTTCCGGTTTTGTCTACATGTAGAGTGTGGAAGTTATTCCAGGGGGAGGCAGTATAGAGACCGCACGCCCGCACGCATACACGCGCGCGCGCACACACACACACACACACACACACACACACACACACACACACACACACACACACACACACACACACACACACACACACACACACACACACACACGCTAAGGACAACTTGTTGAGACAGAAAGCAGGAAGATATGAAAGAGACACTGTAGGAGAGACAATAGGACAGATGAAAGGGAGACAGCATAGGAGGGACAGACAATAGCTGAGACCTATAGTTGCAATGACGTGAGGTTTGAATCTTGCTTGTAAATTATGTCATAGCTGGTAATCTCCTTTCTCTAACCCGTCCTTCCCCACTGTAGTTTGTGATAAAGACATTAAAGAGGAAATGCACTGAATACAAAAGAGCAGAAAACACAAGTCTATTTACCCAGGACGGATACAGAACAACGGGCAGATCCCACGATCACGTTATCAGGGAGTTGGAGCTGGGTTTCCTCTGTCAACGTCTCTCCTAAGACAGGGATATAGAGATATGAAATAATCACGTTAGGCACATAAACTTTGGATTGTACCATAATGGTACTTATACCCTTCATGTACTGTACACTCGATCCACACTCACCTTTTGGACACAGCAACCAGTTGTAGGTCTGAGTCACTTCTGTTCCCTCTGCCTGCAAGGAGAGGAAGGCAGAAAAGGATTTCAGTTCATTCAGAAGAAGAAGAAGGGGAAAAAAAGGGAATTAAGCCTATGATAAAAAACTAGATTATAAATCACATTCACAACTGTCACAAGGTTTAGGTTTATTTATTTAGGTTTCTTTATTTAGCACGTAGTACAAAAAATAGACAATAACATATCAAAGAACAAAAATACAATGCAAGGAAGGGAAGAAGCCAGCAGGCTTATTTGGAATCCTTTCCTGTAGGAAGAGGTCATTGGTTTAAACAGATTAAAAGTTCATACAGAGCAGTACAAAAGACTACAAGGCAAAGGGGGGCAGCTGTGCAATAAATAAATAAAAACACAGACTGCACGAAAAACGAAATAAACAATACAACAACAAACGAAAATATAACGCATCAAAGTAAATCTACAGAGAGGAAGAAATAAGATATTTCTTTAGAGGTTTTTTGAATATTGGCAAGGATAATGAGGATTTAAGTGAAGCAGTTCCATAGATGAGGGCCTCTAAATTTGATGAAAGATTGATGTTTGGAAGTGCGACAATATGGTAATTCAAAATGATCTCTTTGCCTTGTGGGGTAGGAGTGAATGTCGGAAGTAACACGGAAGAAATTGTGAAAAGAAGACGGAATGTCTTGTATGCATTTTTTAAATTTAAACATAAATAAACAGGTCTGAAAAACGTTTACTTTGTCAATGGGTAATAGTGAATATTTAATAAAGAGCGGGGCAGACGGCTCATACCGATTTGAATGTGAAATCATTCGCAGAAATGATCAGTAATTTAGTGAGATGTGCTGAATATGTAGCAGCCCAGACAATATTACAGTAATTAATATGAGGGAAAATTAAGCTATAATAGAGTGTTAAATGACATGAAGGAAGAACAAAAGGGCAGATTTTTCTCAACATACCAAAGCATCTTCATAGACTTCATACATACAGCATCAATATGTTGTTTCCAATTTAAATGTTCGTCTATAATGTTCTAGGTTTTTCTTTGGGTTTCGTTCTTTCACAACTTCCGCCTACCTTGATGATCAGAGAGCGCGTGACGACATCGATGCGGCCTCTCTCTGGCACGCTGACTATCTCGTTGTCACACGATGCGTGGGACGACACCGCCTCAGCGCTCACCGTCACGTTGACAACCTCTGGAAAACATCCACAACCAACAGTCAGCATATCTGATAATACAGTATGCAGATAGGGCTCAGGAAATAATAACAATAATAATAATAATAGTACTAGAAGACCTCGTGTCATGTGGGGGGGTTGATTATGTGTCACACGAACGCGAAGGCGACGTTTCCATGAGTGTGGGTAATAAACATCTCATATAATTCTATTGGTTTGAATGTGACAAACTGTAGTACAAGATAAAGGCATAGAGCGCAGGTCTCACCCAGGACAGAGGCATCCATAGTCCAGCGGAAGGTCTTGCGTCCGTTGGCACAGACACAGGAGGAGTACTCTTCATCAGGGATGGCTGAGAGAGTGTAATCTGATGAGGGGCTGGGAGTCACACTCACCTGATGGAAGAGAGTGGAGGATAATTAATAATACAAATACATTTTATCAGCAAAGCGCTTTTCAGTGAATACAAAGTGCTTTACAAAACCAAGATAAAATACAACCATGAAGAGAAGCAGCAGTCAATGAGCATTCAGTGCTAAAATAACAACCATAAATAGTAAATCACGACAAAATAAGACAAGCAAAGCGTGCTAGGCGATGATGTGGCATTGTGGATACAAAGTGACAAAAACATCTACTCCTATAGCCTCAAATCCTGCAGGCAGAACGAACGAACCATGATGCAGCTGGACTGGTAGTTGAAGACGGTAGCCTTCAGAACAAATGTCTCTCCCCTGACGATGGAGTAAGGCAGGCTGAGCTCCAGGAAGAAGGGCTGGAAGACTTTGAGCTCCTTGGGAGGAGCGAGACCGAAGCCGCTGGAGGACAAGCAGAAAGCCTCCGTCTCCCATGTGGTGATGGTGTCTGGGACAGTGAGGGACACGTCCGCTTTTCCCGAGTCCCTGCATGGAAGGACGATGGACAGACAGACAGACAGACAGGTAAATGATAAAAGCTGTTACTATTGTTTAAGATGATCATGTGCTACAGTATAGGTTTTTTCCTTTCTGATAAAGTATCTTTACTTCAAATTAACATGAAATAAAATGACTAGAGCTAAAGCTTTATCTGTATTTGGCTGCAGACCCCCCCCCCCCCCCCATCTGAAAATATGTTGTTTTCAGGGACCTCCCCAGAAGCAAAGATTTGAGTTAAAAGCATTCGCTCTGAAAGAATATAATTCTATGATTTGCGCCACATTTTCACGATTTTTCAAACATACCAGACCTACGGGCTATATGAGCTTGTTAGATCTGCTATTTTTCAACAGCTAAAGTTTGAAACACCAAAAGGGGTTCCCGCCAAATGGGGAACCCCTTTTGTTATGCTTTATTTATTGAAAAATAGCAGATATACAAGCTCATAGCGCGCTACGAACTTGTAGGTCTGCTATTTTTGAAAAATCTAAGCACAACTGACATAGAAACTGCTGCATGTTGGCTTTAGATGGTCCCAGGTTCCTGATGAAGATCTTGGGAGGAGGAAGACAGATCTCCAGCAGCCTCACAGAGATATAGCTGAGGAAAACAGAGTGAAGGAAATTGTGTAAGAAAAGAAAAGAAAAAAGTGCAATACAATGTGTGTTACATTTCAAACGCACTTTCATCACTCCGACATTGGTGGCAACCACCCTTATAAGGAGCAATTTGGGGTTCAGTGTCTTGCTCAAGGACCCTTGAACACGTGTGTGTGCCTGCCTCTAACCGTCTAACGTGGTGGCAGCCCCGAACAGAGTTTGTGCCAGGTTTGGTACAGATCGGAGCAACGATGTGCGTCCTATGTCCGGATGTTACGTTTGTGACCACGATCTGCCCGCCCACCAACCCTCTGTCCATATATCCTATGTTAAAATTGCCTAAAGTGTGTGGATGGAAGGATGGATGGATGAACAGACAGAGTGGATGAATTGAGCCCTAACCTGAAGGACGCCACCATCTGATTGTAAGAGAAGTACTGGAAGTACTTGTATTATGCTGCCACACATGCTATTCAGACCTACAGTACTAATGTTTTCCTTGAACATTGTGTATGTAGTAGTACTGTGGTACTGAATGTAAATGGCAGACACCTACCCTCCTTCATACATGCTGGCATTGCCCTGGCTGGCAGTGAAGTAAACAGAAGTGGACCTCTGCCCCTGTGGATGTGACGACGTCTGCGTGCACGCTGGCTGTCCTCCACACCTTTCCCCCTGTGGATGTGACGACGTCTGCGTGCACGCTGGCTGTCCTCCACACCTTTCCCCCTGTGGATGTGACGACGTCTGCGTGCACGCTGGCTGTCCTCCACACCTTTCCCCCTGTGGATGTGACGACGTCTGCGTGCACGCTGGCTGTCCTCCACACCTTTCCCCCTGTGGATGTGACGACGTCTGCGTGCACGCTGGCTGTCCTCCACACCTTTCCCCCTGTGGATGTGACGACGTCTGCGTGCACGCTGGCTGTCCTCCACACCTTTCCCCCTGTGGATGTGACGACGTCTGCGTGCACGCTGGCTGTCCTCCACACCTTTCCCCCTGTGGATGTGACGACGTCTGCGTGCACGCTGGCTGTCCTCCACACCTTTCCCCCTGTGGATGTGACGACGTCTGCGTGCACGCTGGCTGTCCTCCACACCTTTCCCCCTGTGGATGTGACGACGTCTGCGTGCACGCTGGCTGTCCTCCACACCTTTCCCCCTGTGGATGTGACGACGTCTGCGTGCACGCTGGCTGTCCTCCACACCTTTCCCCCTGTGGATGTGACGACGTCTGCGTGCACGCTGGCTGTCCTCCACACCTTTCCCCCTGTGGATGTGACGACGTCTGCGTGCACGCTGGCTGTCCTCCACACCTTTCCCCCTGTGGATGTGACGACGTCTGCGTGCATGCTGGCTGTCCTCGACACCTTTCCTCAACACAAAAGTAAAAATGCACGGTAAAAAAAACAGATGGTTGACCCTTGAAAAATAAATTGCCTGTTCAGTCTGCCAATTTATACCCCTTGAACAAATCACCTACATTACATGGAACCAAATGGACGTGTAAGGGTCTATTTGCTACAAAAGGTCAAGACTTGAACTGATGGTAGTGAATTTATTAAGTCCATAAACCACCGTAAGAACTGACAGGACAGTAAAAACAAAAAAATACTGTTAATTTCACATACTTTTGCAATGACAGTACCAAATATTAACAGCTCAAGAAGCTCCAAAAGTAAACCATGCTAATTCAAAACAGTACAATTTCCTTTTTAAATGGCTTTGACCATCAATCAGAATCACTGTAACATATTACAATTAATTGATGACTTCAACATCACCAAGCACTTATTATATTGAACTAGTTTTTCCCTTTTTAGCAGCTGTTTTAACTATGGAGTAATGAAATACCTTCTTTTAACCTTTTTTAAGTGTAAATATAATGACATGAAATAAAGACCTTTTTATCCAAAATGTATGAAATGCAGTGATAACAATCCTTCCTTTGCATGTGCACTTCTAACCTTTCCTTTACAGCACACTTGACAGAAAGAGTAGCAAACCAAACTTTGGTTTATAGTGCACTATCCTTGTAGCACTGTGAGCCTTTGCTGCAGAAATACGTTTTTCATTCCATATACCAAAACTGAACAGTGCACTTTATCAAAGGTCATTTAGCTCCACAAACGTGTTGTATTGTATGTTGCAAACACAGTCCAAGTGTACCAACCTTATGCCTCTTCGGGGGTGCTAAAACAATCATTGAAAGTCTCAATGGCAAAAAGCGGTTTACTTTTTAGCAGCAGCAAAACACGCGTCTCCTCTCTCTCTTGTCTGGTTATTATGTAATACTTCCTCTTTCCGGTGCGCAGGTAGCTATTGTTGTGTTCTTATATCCTTACTGAATTGAATCATATACACAACATTGTCTTTCTGGTTGCTTTATTGTAGTGACTGCTCCTGTCGACTTGCCGGATGGTTTCCCTATACATTTCTGTTACCTGTCGTCACCATAGAGTATTGTCGTCACCTGCTTCCTGGTCATGTGACTTCAGTAACCAATACACGACAGCTATGTCCCACAAAACTCCCTTCAAAATAAAAGCATTTGGCTCAAAGGAAAACGACTTGTTTCACAATAAGTAACATTGTCATAATAACAATGTCTGTTCACCCAGAATATAGAAAAGTTCAGTAGAAAACGTGTTTGGGTTCTTTACAGTTACAGACACAGAGAGGGGGGAGGGGGGGCCTAGAGAAAGCAATATGAGATATTTTATGACCTTGTGATTAGCAGACAGCCAAAAGTAAAACATAAAACATAAATGTGTTTTGGCCATCCAATTATTTACCATGCACACCATCAAATATGAATACACGGTTTTCAAATAATTGCAATGCATACTATTGAAGAATAGCCTACTATAAAACTTCATGTTCAAACACTGATCAAGACAAAAATGGGAAATGATGGATGGTTATTTCACTATATAAATAGGCCTATTCCTGTGGAACCGGGAGTCAAGCAAAAGGGAATGCATCCCATGTTCTTGTCAGGGTCCCCAGTTCAAAAGTGATTAATTTGGATGGGGTCACGCCCTGACAAGGTTGAGAAACACCAGTGACCACACTACTCTATGAATTTGATGATGGCACACTCACGCACGCATGCACACACACACACTCCCACACACACACACACACACACTCCCACACACACGCACACACACACACACACACACACACACACACACACACACACACACACACACACACACACCGGTGTAAAGCTGGGAGGCCGCATTTGAAGCCTGTCAAGGTCACACCTTGACCCTAGACCTTAGGAGTGTCTTTGAGCGACGGGAGCAGGTTCCCCAGATTCAGCTTCACCTTCTGAACAAAAGTATGTCTTGTTTGAAACAAAAGGACTTTTGGAAAGGGCCTAAAGGTGGCGCTAACCGTCAAACTACAGGGAGTGTTGTGCATTTTTTTTTTTAATCCGACAGATACCTCTCTGGACTCACTTTTTCCCGCTGAATCCGAATATATCAACGACGAGACTGTCTGACCTTGGGAAAGTGGTGAAAAAGGGCGCTAAAGTTTGTAAAAATGTCACCTTTGCATCCAAAAAGGACATATTTCCTGTGATTTTTTCCAATCAAGGGGCATGTATTCCCACTTACTTTTTCCCCCCGATTCCAACGGTGGTGGTCTTATCTCTCTACGACGTCAGGAAGTGGGTGTAAACGCCCACTTCCTGTCCCCAGCCCCCCGAAATGTTGTGGAAAACGGGACCAATTCCATTAAATCCGGCATGAAAAAGTGATTCAGAAAATGTGTTGTTTGAAAAAAAATAATAATAATTGAGCTCTAGGGGCTGAAAAAACGTGTCTCTTTTGATTTGGCGGAGAGTTAGCAGTGTCGGAGAGCTACGAAACCACTTCCATCGGATTCGGGACGCTTCAAACATTTAGAAACAGTCTTGTTTGTGAAGACAGCAATTTTTTTGAATATCTTATTGAATTTTAAAGCTGGGAGGCCGCAAATTAAAGCCTTAAATGTCAACGCTTGACCTTTGGGTCTTCCGAGTGTCTTTGAGCGTCGGGAGTGGGCTCCCTAGACTCACTTTTTCCCGCTGAATACAGCCGTGGTGGTCTCGTGTCTCTACGATGTCGGGAAGTGGGTGTACTAGCCACTTAGCCGCCAGAAATCTTCTGTAAAAAACCGAGACCATTTTCCGACTCAGAACGGCGAGGCGAACGCGCTGATATGTGTTTCCCAGCACACGGACTTACGGTTCTCTTAATTGGCTAGGGTTAGGGTTAGTTTTCAACGCGCGATAGCTCTTGAACGATACGTCCGTCAGACAAGTAATTGACGTTGGCGTTTCCAGCTTTCCGAGGCCTACGATCTGATATGTCCGCCATTGTCGTGCGACCCCCGTAGCCCCTAACCCTAACCCTAGATAACCCTAGTTTTACCTGATCGAAAGGTTTATAGGGTTACCGATGCTAAGAATGTGTTTTTGGTTGAAATGCTGAATTTAAAATTGAGTACCAGAAGCGAGCCACATATCATCGCGTTCGTCTTATCGATAGCTACGCGTGGACGCGACTAACTTTTATTTCTGACCTTTGTGGGAGGAGCTATCGCACTTTAAAGGCTACCTAGACCTATGTCCTACGTTACGTCCTACGCTGTAGAGACCTACGTCCTATGCTTCAGAGACCTACGTCCTACGTTTTAGAGACCTACGTCCTACGTTTTAGAGATCTACGTACCACGCTGTAGAGACGTACGTCCTACACTGTAGAGACGTACGTCCTACGCTTTAGAGACCTATGTCCTACGCTACGTCCTGCGTTTTAGAGATCTACGCTGTAGAGACGTACGTCCCACGCTGTAGAGACCTACGTCCTACGCTACGCCCTATGTTTCAGAGACCTACGTCCGTCCTACGTTACGTCCTACGCTTTAGAGACCTACGTCCTACGCTACGTCCTACGTTTTAGAGATCTACGTCCTACGCTGTAGAGACGTACGTCCTACGCTGTAGATACGTACGTCCTACGCTGTAGAGACCTACGTCCTGCGTTACCTCCCACGCTGTAGAGACCTACGTCCTACGCTGTAGAGACCTACGTCCCACGCTACGTCCTATGTTTTAGAGACCTACGTCTGTCCTACGTTACGTCCTACGCTGTAGAGACCTACGTCCTACGCTTTAGAGACCTACGTCCTACACTGTAGAGACGTACGTCCTACGCTTTAGAGACCTATGTCCTACGCTACGTCCTGCGTTTTAGAGACCTACGTCCTACGTTACGTCACACGCTGTAGAGACCTACGTCCTACGTTTTAGAGACCTACGTCCTACGTTACGTCACACGCTGTAGAGACCTACGTCCTACGTTTTAGAGACCTACGTCCTACGTTACGTCCTACGCTTTAGAGACCTACGTCTTACGTTTTAGAGACCTATGTCCTACGTTACGTCCTACGCTGTAGAGACCTACGTCCTACGCTTTAGAGACCTATGTCCTACGCTACGTCCTGCGTTTTAGAGACCTACGTCCTACGTTACGTCACACGCTGTAGAGACCTACGTCCTACGTTTTAGAGACCTACGTCCTACGTTACGTCACACGCTGTAGAGACCTACGTCCTACGTTTTAGAGACCTACGTCCTACGTTACGTCCTACGCTTTAGAGACCTACGTCTTACGTTTTAGAGACCTATGTCCTACGTTACGTCCTACGCTGTAGAGACCTACGTCCTACGCTTTAGAGACCTATGTCCTACGCTACGTCCTGCGTTTTAGAGACCTACGTCCTACGTTACGTCACACGCTGTAGAGACCTACGTCCTACGTTTTAGAGACCTACGTCCTACGTTACGTCACACGCTGTAGAGACCTACGTCCTACGTTTTAGAGACCTACGTCCTACGTTACGTCCTACGCTTTAGAGACCTACGTCTTACGTTTTAGAGACCTATGTCCTACGTTACGTCCTACGCTGTAGAGACCTACGTCCTACGCTTTAGAGACCTACGTCCTACGCTACGTCCTACGTTTTAGAGATCTACGTCCTACGCTGTAGAGACGTACGTCCTACACTGTAGAGACGTACGTCCTACGCTTTAGAGACCTATGTCCTACGCTACGTCCTGCGTTTTAGAGATCTACGTCCTACGCTGTAGAGACGTACGTCCCACGCTGTAGAGACCTACGTCCTACGCTACGCCCTATGTTTCAGAGACCTACGTCCGTCCTACGTTACGTCACACGCTGTAGAGACCTACGTCCTACGTTTTAGAGACCTACGTCCTACGTTACGTCCTACGCTTTAGAGACCTACGTCTTACGTTTTAGAGACCTATGTCCTACGTTACGTCCTACGCTGTAGAGACCTACGTCTTACGTTTTAGAGACCTGTGTCCTACGTTACGTCCTACGCTTTAGAGACCTACGTCTTACGTTTTAGAGACCTATGTCCTACGTTACGTCCTACGCTGTAGAGACCTACGTCCTACGCTTTAGAGACCTACGTCCTACGCTACGTCCTACGTTTTAGAGATCTACGTCCTACGCTGTAGAGACGTACGTCCTACACTGTAGAGACGTACGTCCTACGCTTTAGAGACCTATGTCCTACGCTACGTCCTGCGTTTTAGAGATCTACGTCCTACGCTGTAGAGACGTACGTCCCACGCTGTAGAGACCTACGTCCTACGCTACGCCCTATGTTTCAGAGACCTACGTCCGTCCTACGTTACGTCACACGCTGTAGAGACCTACGTCCTACGTTTTAGAGACCTACGTCCTACGTTACGTCCTACGCTTTAGAGACCTACGTCTTACGTTTTAGAGACCTATGTCCTACGTTACGTCCTACGCTGTAGAGACCTACGTCTTACGTTTTAGAGACCTGTGTCCTACGTTACGTCCTACGCTTTAGAGACCTACGCCTTACGTTTTAGAGACCTATGTCCTACGTTACGTCCTACGCTGTAGAGACCTACGTCCTACGCTTTAGAGACCTACGTCCTACGCTACGTCCTACGTTTTAGAGATCTACGTCCTACGCTGTAGAGACGTACGTCCTACACTGTAGAGACGTACGTCCTACGCTTTAGAGACCTATGTCCTACGCTACGTCCTGCGTTTTAGAGATCTACGTCCTACGCTGTAGAGACGTACGTCCCACGCTGTAGAGACCTACGTCCTACGCTACGCCCTATGTTTCAGAGACCTACGTCCGTCCTACGTTACGTCCTACGCTTTAGAGACCTACGTCCTACGCTACGTCCTACGTTTTAGAGATCTACGTCCTACGCTGTAGAGACGTACGTCCTACGCTGTAGATACGTACGTCCTACGTTGTAGAGACCTACGTCCTGTGTTACCTCCCACGCTGTAGAGACCTACGTCCTACGCTGTAGAGACCTACGTCCCACGCTACGTCCTATGTTTTAGAGACCTACGTTACGTCCTACGCTGTAGAGACCTACGTCCTGCGTTACGTCCTACGCTGTAGAGACCTACGTCCTACGCTTTAGAGACCTACGTCCTACGCTTTAGAGACCTACGTCCTATGCTTTAGAGACCTACGTTACGTCCTACGCTGTAGAGACCTACGTCCTGCGTTACGTCCTACGCTTTAGAGACTTACGTCCTACGCTTTAGAGATCTACGTCCTACGCTTTAGAGACCTACGTCCTACGCTTTAGAGACCTACGTTACGTCCTACGCTGTAGAGACCTACGTCCTGCGTTACGTCCTACGCTTTAGAGACCTACGTCCTACGCTTTAGAGACCTACGTCCTACGCTTTAGAGACCTACATTACGTCCTACGCTGTAGAGACCTACGTCCTACGCTTTAGAGATCTACGTTACGTCCTACGCTGTAGAGATCTACGTCCTACGCTGTAGAGACCTACGTCCTACGCTGTAGAGACCTACGTCCTACGCTGTAGAGACCTACGTCCTACGCTTTAGAGACCTACGTTACGTCCTACGCTGTAGAGACATACGTCCTGCGTTACGTCCTACGCTGTAGAGACCTACGTCCTACGCTTTAGAGACCTACGTCCTACGCTTTAGAGACCTACGTCCTGCGTTACGTCCTACGCTTTAGAGATCTACGTCCTACGCTGTATAGACCTACGTCCTACGCTTTAGAGACCTACGTCCTACGCTTTAGAGACCTACGTCCTACGCTTTAGAGACCTACGTTACGTCCTACGCTGTAGAGACCTACGTCCTGCGTTACGTCCTACGCTTTAGAGACTTACGTCCTACGCTTTAGAGATCTACGTCCTACGCTGTAGAGACCTACGTCCTACGCTTTAGAGACCTACGTTACGTCCTACGCTGTAGGGACATACGTCCTGCGTTACGTCCTACGCTGTAGAGACCTACGTCCTACGCTTTAGAGACCTACATTACGTCCTACGCTGTAGAGACCTACGTCCTGCGTTACGTCCTACGCTTTAGAGACTTACGTCCTACGCTTTAGAGATCTACGTCCTACGCTGTAGAGACCTACGTCCTATGCTTTAGAGACCTACGTTACGTCCTACGCTGTAGAGACCTACGTCCTACGTTACGTCCTACGTTTTAGAGATCTACGTCCTACGCTACGTCCTGCGCTTTAGAGACCTACGTTACGTCCTACGCTTTAGAGACCTACGTCCTACGCTGTAGAGACTTACGTCCTACGCTTTAGAGATCTACGTCCTACGCTGTAGAGACCTACGTCCTACGCTGTAGAGACCTACGTCCTGCGTTACGTCCTACGCTTTAGAGATGTACGTCCTACGCTGTAGAGACCTACGTCCTATGCTTTAGAGACCTACATCCTAAGCTTTAGAGACCTACGTCCTACGTTAGGTCCTACGTTTTAGAGACCTACGTCCTACGCTACGTCCTACGTTTTAGAGACCTACGTCCTACGCTGTATAGACCTACGTCCTACGCTTTAGAGACCTACGTCCTACGCTGTAGAGACCTACGTCCCACGCTACGTCCTACGCTGTATTTCATAGGCGTGATTGGCGTGGTTTGTTTGTGGGTGTGGCTTGATTTTTTGTGGGTGTGGTTTGTTTGTTTGTGGGTGTGGCTTGATTGTTGGTGGGCGTGTTTTGATTGTGGGCGTGGTTTGTTTGTGGGTGTGGCTTGATTGTTTGTGGGTGTGGTTTGTTTTTTGTGGGCGTGGCTTGATTGTTTGTGGGTGTGGCTTGATTGTTTGTGGGTGTGGCTTGATTGTTTGTGGGTGTGGCTTGATTGTTTGCGGGTGTGGCTTGTTTGTGGGTGTGGCTTGTTTGTGGGTGTAGCTTGTTTGTGGGTGTGGCTTGATTGTTTGCGGTTGTGGCTTGATTGTTTGTGGGTGTGGCTTGTTTGTGGGTGTGGCTTGATTGTTTGTGGGTGTGGCTTGATTGTTTGTGGGTGTGGCTTGATTGATTGTGGGTGTGGCTTGATTGTTTGTGGGCGTGTTTTGATTGTGGGTGTGGCTTGTTTGTGGGTGTGGCTTGTTTGTTTGTGGGTGTGGCTTGATTGTTTGTTTGTGGGTGTGGCTTGATTGTTTGTGGGTGGGGCTTGATTGTTTGTGGGTGTGTTTTGATTGTGGGTGTGGCTTGTTTGTGGGTGTGGCTTGTTTGTGGGTGTGGCTGTTTGCGGGTGTGGCTTGTTTGTGGGTGTGGCTTGATTGGTTGTGGGTGTGGCTTGATTGTTTGTGGGCGTGGCTTGATTGTTTGTGGGTGTGGCTTGATTGTTTGCGGGTGTGGCTTGATTGTTTGTGGGTGTGGCTTGATTGTTTGCGGGTGTGGCTTGCTTGTTTGTGGGTGTGGCTTGATTGTTTGTGGGTGTAGCTTGTTTGTGGGTGTGGCTTGTTTGTGGGTGTGGCTTGATTGTTTGCGGTTGTGGCTTGTTTGTGGGTGTGGCTTGATTGTTTGTGGGTGTGGCTTGATTGTTTGTGGGTGTGGCTTGATTGTTTGTGGGTGGGGCTTGATTGTTTGTGGGCGTGTTTTGATTGTGGGTGTGGCTTGTTTGTGGGTGTGGCTTGTTTGTGGGTGTGGCTGTTTGCGGGTGTGGCTTGTTTGTGGGTGTGGCTTGTTTGTGGGTGTGGCTTGTTTGTGGGTGTGGCTGTTTGCGGGTGTGGCTTGTTTGTGGGTGTGGCTTGATTGGTTGTGGGTGTGGCTTGATTGTTTGTGGGCGTGGCTTGATTGTTTGTGGGTGTGGCTTGATTGTTTGTGGGTGTGGCTTGATTGTTTGTGGGTGTGGCTTGATTGTTTGCGGGTGTGGCTTGCTTGTTTGTGGGTGTGGCTTGATTGTTTGTGGGTGTAGCTTGTTTGTGGGTGTGGCTTGTTTGTGGGTGTGGCTTGATTGTTTGCGGTTGTGGCTTGTTTGTGGGTGTGGCTTGATTGTTTGTGGGTGTGGCTTGTTTGTGGGTGTGGCTTGATTGTTTGTGGGCGTGTTTTGATTGTGGGTGTGGCTTGTTTGTTTGTGGGTGTGGCTTGATTGTTTGTTTGTGGGTGTGGCTTGATTGTTTGTGGGTGGGGCTTGATTGTTTGTGGGCGTGTTTTGATTGTGGGTGTGGCTTGTTTGTTTCAATCAATCAAGCCACACCCACAAACAATCAAGCCACACCCACAAACAATCAAGCCACACCCACAAACAATCAAGCCACACCCACAAACAATCAAGCCACACCCACAAACAAGCCACACCCACAATCAATCAAGCCACACCCACAAACAATCAAGACACACCCACAAACAATCAAGCCACACCCACAAACAATCAAGCCACACCCACAAACAATCAAGCCACACCTACAAATAATCAAGCCACACCCACAAACAATCAAGCCACACCCACAAACAATCAAGCCACACCTACAAACAATCAAGCCACACCCACAAACAAGCCACAACCGCAAACAATCAAGCCACACCCACAAACAAGCCACACCCACAAACAATCAAGCCACAC
>NC_137870.1:42795095-42842595 GCF_963924005.1 Protomyctophum bolini | reverse complement strand
GTGTTACCGTAGCTGCCGCTCTGTATGTCCTAGTGGTGTTCCCGTAGCTGCCGCTCTGTATGTCCTAGTGGTGTTACCGTAGCTACCTCAGTGGATTCCGTGTTCCTATGAGGTGAGGCGGATCTTTGAAAACGCTGTGATGTTATTTTATGTTTTTGTTATGAAAGAGTGTTCATTTCAGCTGTAAATTGAAGCATACAGTGTCTAATATACATATGACGTTGGGTCATTATGATAATATTATCTGAGAGCAATGAATCTTTTTGTAAACAGCTTTTGGTTTATCACGGGGACTAGTGATGACGTCACGCAGTGTTATTCTTTTTGCACGAAAATAAAGTGAGTTTACTGTTTGTGTTGTGTTGCCCACAGACAGTCTGAGGAAGCAGTGGACCAGTTCCAACTACAAATATGTGTTTTATTTGTCTGTTCTTACAGGTATGTGCTATATATATATTGTACCAACTATAACTTGTTATAATTTAATGTTTTGATGGTAGTTCTTCTGTGATTGCAAACTCAATGTTGAGCCCAGTATGCTGCTATGGTATTCTTATTTCAATATTGTATTTGTATTAAAGACCTCTTATAATAAAATTAAAACATGTATTAGACAGAGGCTAATGTTATTGGTTAGGCAAAAAGTATTGGACAGATAAGCTACTGTTATTGGTCAGGTTAAAAAAAGAGTGTTCAATAGCAGACCTAAAAGCACTACAAGCTTGAAAAATAGCAGATCTACAAGCTCATAGCGCACCACCGAGTGGCGCGCTACGAGCTTGTAGGTCTGCTATTTTTTTAAACTGTCAGGATTTAAGACATTTTTGGAATCTGATCTCAGGTCAAAATGCATTAAAGAACCACCATTCTTCCATGCGTATCATCTCTTTATAATAATACAAAATATATACAGGTTGGAAACAAAAACAACAAAAGGGGGAATTTACTCACGACCCATACAAATTGGTGTGCGACCCGCATATGGGTCCCTGTTTTGGGAAACTAAGGAATAGGGTTTGGGAAGCTCACTGACTTTAATGGAACATTAATGGAACATCTGCACTCTTAAGAGTGCAGATGGACCCATATCCATGTGTTCATGTGTACATTAACCTGTGAGGGTCCATTTGGTTCAAAACTATCACTCATTTTCCTTTCCTTTCCTTTGTTTAAATAACTTAAGTCCATGCAGGATAACACATCGAAGAAGGTAAACTCATGAGCTACGTGTCCTCCTCTCTCCCTCTCACCAGACACGGAGACATGTGACTACGGATGGCACAAGTTCCAGGGTCACTGCTACGCTACTTCCCCACCAGGAAGAGCTGGGACGCGGCTGAGAGGGAGTGTCGTGTCCACGGGGCCCACCTGACCAGCCTGCTGTCCCACGAGGAGCAACACTACGTCAACCGTACGTCCCACAAACGCTAATATGGTATCCGTTTCGCATTCGGGTTCTTGGAAACGCCCCCCAGCCACTGCGCTAGTTTGACTGAGGTTAGGTTTAGGTATGCTTTACTGAGGTTAGGTTTAGGTATAGTTTTACTGAGGTTAGGGTTAGGTTTAGGTATAGTTTTACTGATGTTAAGGTTAGGGTTAGGTTTAGGTATAGTTTTACTGAGGTTAGGGTTAGGTTTAGGTTTAGGCATAGTTTTACTGAGGTTAAGGTTAGGGTTAGGTTTAGGTATAGTTTTACTGAGGTTAGGGTTAGGTTTAGGCATAGTTTTACTGAGGTTAGGGTTAGGTATAGTTTTACTGAGGTTAAGGTTAGGGTTAGGTTTAGGTGTAGGCTGTCAATCACAGCGACTGGCCAGTCACAGCGCACCATTTACTCAAATGCGAAACGGGAACCATATCAGCCCCACAAACAGTTGCTCTTTAAACCTTTGCATGCGTTGTCTTCGGGTCAAAAAGACTGGCCGCCAGCATGTTTACCATCAAAAGAATAAAAAGAAATAGTCATGTTCTTTTGTAAATGAACTCCCTCCTTGATCATGCTATGGCTTCACGCGAAAGCATTAACCCATTTAGACCTGAGTTA
This sequence comes from Protomyctophum bolini, assembly GCF_963924005.1. Taxonomy (NCBI): domain Eukaryota; kingdom Metazoa; phylum Chordata; class Actinopteri; order Myctophiformes; family Myctophidae; genus Protomyctophum; species Protomyctophum bolini. The sequence continues at coordinate 42,840,554 of NC_137870.1, read as the reverse complement.
AAAAACATTCACTTTGAAAGAATATATATACAAAGATTTGCGCCGCATTCTTATGATTTTTCAAAAGCAGCAGACCTACAAGCTATGAGCTTGTTGGTCTGCTATTTTTTAACACAATGTTTAAAACACCAAAAGGCTACACACTCCTTCTGCAGTGTCAAACTACACGCTATGCACTCCCTCTGCCGTGTCAAACTACACGCTATGCACTCCCTCTGCAGTGTCAAACTACACGCTATGCACTAACCCTAAACACGGTCATGTTATCTCAGGAAGAATGATTCATGTGTACTCACTGTACTGTAGAAAATGCTACTCTCTCTCTCTCTCTCTCTCTCTTTCTCTCTCTCTCTCTCTCTCTATTGTCTCTCTTCTCTCTTATTTGTGAGAGTGAAAAGTCCTAAAAAGGGCCCAGTGTGAAGTGTTATGTTTGGCTGGCACTAGGTCTGGGGCAGGACTACCAGTGGATCGGCCTCAACGATAAGATGTTTGACAACGACTTCCGGTGGACCGACGGCAGCCACATGGTGAGAGACACACACACACACACACACACACACACACACACACACACACACACGCACACACACACACACACAGTCCCATGATGTGACCGAACGCAGTCTCAACGGAGTTAGACTGTATATAGACGCCGCTAGACTGTATATAGACGCCGCTAGACTGTATATAGACGCCGCTAGACTGTATATAGACGCCGCTAGACTGTATATAGACGCCGCTAGACTGTATATAGACGCCGCTAGACTATATAGACGCCGCTAGACTGTATATAGACGCCGCTAGACTATATAGACGCCGCTAGACTGTATATAGACGGTGCTAGACTGTATATAGACGCCGCTAGACTGTATATAGACGCCGCTAGACTGTATATAGACGCCGCTAGACTGTATATAGACGCCGCTAGACTATATAGACGCCGCTAGACTGTATATAGACGCCGCTAGACTATATAGACGCCGCTAGACTGTATATAGACGGTGCTAGACTGTATATAGACGCCGCTAGAGTGTATATAGACGCCGCTAGACTGTATATAGACGCCGCTAGACTGTATATAGACGCCGCTAGACTGTATATAGACGCCGCTAGACTGTATATAGACGCTGCTAGACTGTATATAGACGCCGCTAGAGTGTATATAGACGCCGCTAGACTGTATATAGACGGTGCTAGACTGTATATAGACGCCGCTAGACTGTATATAGACGGTGCTAGACTGTATATAGACGCCGCTAGACTGTATATAGACGCCGCTAGACTGTATATAGACGCCGCTAGACTGTATATAGACGGTGCTAGACTGTATATAGACGCCGCTAGACTGTATATAGACGGTGCTAGACTGTATATAGACGCCGCTAGACTGTATATAGACGCCGCTAGACTGTATATAGACGCCGCTAGACTGTATATAGACGGTGCTAGACTGTATATAGACGCTGCTAGAGTGTATATAGACGCCGCTAGACTGTATATAGACGCCGCTAGACTGTATATAGACGGTGCTAGACTGTATATAGACGGTGCTAGACTGTATATAGACGCCGCTAGACTGTATATAGACGGTGCTAGACTGTATATAGACGCCGCTAGACTGTATATAGACGCCGCTAGACTGTATATAGACGCCGCTAGACTGTATATAGACGGTGCTAGACTGTATATAGACGCCGCTAGAGTGTATATAGACGCCGCTAGACTGTATATAGACGCCGCTAGACTATATAGACGCCGCTAGACTGTATATAGACGCCGCTAGACTGTATATAGACGGTGCTAGACTGTATATAGACGGTGCTAGACTGTATATAGACGCCGCTAGACTGTATATAGACGCCGCTAGACTGTATATAGACCGTGCTAGACTGTATATAGACGCCGCTAGACTGTATATAGACGCCGCTAGACTGTATATAGACCGTGCTAGACTGTATATAGACGCCGCTAGACTGTATATAGACGCCGCTAGACTGTATATAGACGCCGCTAGACTGTATATAGACGCCGCTAGACTGTATATAGACGGTGCTAGACTGTATATAGACGCCGCTAGACTGTATATAGACGGTGCTAGACTGTATATAGACGCCGCTAGACTGTATATAGACGCCGCTAGACTGTATATAGACGCCGCTAGACTGTATATAGACGGTGCTAGACTGTATATAGACGCTGCTAGAGTGTATATAGACGCTGCTAGAGTGTATATAGACGCCGCTAGACTGTATATAGACGCCGCTAGACTGTATATAGACGGTGCTAGACTGTATATAGACGGTGCTAGACTGTATATAGACGCCGCTAGACTGTATATAGACGCCGCTAGACTGTATATAGACGCCGCTAGACTGTATATAGACGCCGCTAGACTGTATATAGACGCCGCTAGACTGTATATAGACGCCGCTAGACTGTATATAGACGCCGCTAGACTGTATATAGACGCCGCTAGACTGTATATAGACGCCGCTAGACTGTATATAGACGGTGCTAGACTGTATATAGACGGTGCTAGACTGTATATAGACGCCGCTAGACTGTATATAGACGGTGCTAGACTGTATATAGACGCCGCTAGACTGTATATAGACGGTGCTAGACTGTATATAGACGCTGCTAGAGTGTATATAGACGCCGCTAGAGTGTATATAGACGCCGCTAGACTGTATATAGACGCCGCTAGACTGTATATAGACGGTGCTAGACTGTATATAGACGCCGCTAGACTGTATATAGACCGTGCTAGACTGTATATAGACGCCGCTAGACTGTATATAGACGCCGCTAGACTGTATATAGACCGTGCTAGACTGTATATAGACGCCGCTAGACTGTATATAGACGGTGCTAGACTGTATATAGACGCCGCTAGACTGTATATAGACGCCGCTAGACTGTATATAGACCGTGCTAGACTGTATATAGACGCCGCTAGACTGTATATAGACGCCGCTAGACTGTATATAGACCGTGCTAGACTGTATATAGACGCCGCTAGACTGTATATAGACGCCGCTAGACTGTATATAGACGCCGCTAGACTGTATATAGACCGTGCTAGACTGTATATAGACGCCGCTAGACTGTATATAGACGCCGCTAGACTGTATATAGACGCCGCTAGACTGTATATAGACGCCGCTAGACTGTATATAGACGCTGCTAGACTGTATATAGACGGTGCTAGACTGTATATAGACGGTGCTAGACTGTATATAGACGCCGCTAGACTGTATATAGACGCCGCTAGACTGTATATAGACGCCGCTAGACTGTATATAGACGCCGCTAGACTGTATATAGACGCCGCTAGACTGTATTTAGACGCCGCTAGACTGTATATAGACCGTTCTAGACTGTATATAGACAGTGCTAGACTGTATATAGACGGTGCTAGACTGTATATAGACGGTGCTAGACTGTATATAGACGCCGCTAGACTGTATATAGACGCCGCTAGACTGTATATAGACGCCGCTAGACTGTATATAGACGGTGCTAGACTGTATATAGACGGTGCTAGACTGTATATAGACGCCGCTAGACTGTATATAGACGCCGCTAGACTGTATATAGACGGTGCTAGACTGTATATAGACGGTGCTAGACGACTGTATATAGACGGTGCTAGACTGTATATAGACGGTGCTAGACTGTATATAGACGCCGCTAGACTGTATATAGACGCCGCTAGACTGTATATAGACGGTGCTAGACTGTATATAGACGGTGCTAGACTGTATATAGACGCCGCTAGACTGTATATAGACGGTGCTAGAGTGTATATAGACGGTGCTAGACTGTATATAGACGCCGCTAGACTGTATATAGACGCCGCTAGACTGTATATAGACGCCGCTAGACTGTATATAGACGGTGCTAGAGTGTATATAGACGGTGCTAGACTGTATATAGACGCCGCTAGACTGTATATAGACGCCGCTAGACTGTATATAGACGCCGCTAGACTGTATATAGACGGTGCTAGAGTGTATATAGACGGTGCTAGACTGTATATAGACGGTGCTAGAGTGTATATAGACGGTGCTAGACTGTATATAGACGCCGCTAGACTGTATATAGACGGTGCTAGACTGTATATAGACGGTGCTAGACTGTATATAGACGCCGCTAGACTGTATATAGACGCCGCTAGACTGTATATAGACGCCGCTAGACTGTATATAGACGCCGCTAGACTGTATATAGACGGTGCTAGAGTGTATATAGACGGTGCTAGACTGTATATAGACGGTGCTAGAGTGTATATAGACGGTGCTAGACTGTATATAGACGCCGCTAGACTGTATATAGACGGTGCTAGACTGTATATAGACGGTGCTAGACTGTATATAGACGCTGCTAGAGTGTATATAGACGGTGCTAGACTGTATATAGACGCTGCTAGAGTGTATATAGACGGTGCTAGACTGTATATAGACGCCGCTAGACTGTATTTACACGAGACCCTTTACAATGCTATAATGTCGCTAGGTGGCGATGACGGGCTGCCAAATAGACAGGTCACACGTACAAGAAGAACCCCTTCACGCAAGCCTGCGCAACACGGCTCCGTCTTTTTGGCAAATCTAGAACTTCCTGTTTGAGAGCTAGCAAATTTAAGACATCCGGTTGCTTTCAGAATAAAAGTGTCGTTAATTAAATAATGATTACGTTACATTAGTTTTATTATTACATTACAGCTATTGTAAAGACACATTATGTTTCTGTGTAAAAAATAAGTAATTAAATAACAAAGAAACATAATGTGTGTCTTATAGCATCATTTAAATGATTAATTTGTAGTTTTAATGTGCAAATTAAACTTTTTCTCAATACTCTAGAGGATACTCTTGTTTTGAAGAGATGGTCTTAAATTTGCTAGCTTAGATTTGCCAAAAAACAGTGCCACTGGGCATGCAGGCAAAGCGCGCCACGGGATGGTATATATTGTATAATACATTAGGCTACATAAACGCTGCTGCTGCGGCCTATCACAAGGCTTTTTATTTACATTCACCATCACCGATGAGCAGCACTTTGTAGGCGAGGAGGGAGGCTTGTTCAGGAACGCCATTATATCATAATTATATGGCTCTGCATCAATGTAATAAACATATGCGCTGTGAGCCAACGTGAGCCATGATGTCATAAGTTTTGCGGCTTCACCGTTTTGCCCGTTTACACGGAGAAGGGATAAAACGGCGTTCTGAAAGATTTCCACTCTGGAAGGTGGTTTCACTTTGTTGCGTTTTCACCTCATGAGAACACGGTTCTCGTCTAAATGACAGCAGCAAACGATACTTTATTTTGACGTTTTATATGAACACCATCCTCGTGTAAATAGCACCTTAGTTCAGCTCTGCTAAACAGCCATGTAAACAATCTGTAAAGGGTGCATTATTTCTGGAGAACAAAATGACAGTAAGAACTTCCGTTCGGCAGTTAATGCACCTCGAAGATTTTCTAAGAAACCAGATACCTGCTCAATTTATTGTATGCTGCAGGACTTTATAGGCGGTCTGGTTTCTCACCCACAGACACCGTAGTCCCAGGTTTCCCCAATGTCTCCAGTAAACTTTATGCCAATTAATTGAGTTCGCCGGCGTGCCCAGCCAAGCAGTGTGGTACTACTCACCAGGTAGACCAGGTCCACGCGGCCTGCAGTCTCTCCAACTACAGTGTAGTGGACGGTGATGTTGTTTTCTCCATTGCAGACCAGTGGGTTCCAGGTCCTCTTCACCTCCAGTGAGCTCACGGTCTTGGGGTCAACGGTGCCTTCCTGGACCAGGGACAGCTGATGTGTCCCTTCCTCAATGTGTGGCACTCTGTACATATGGTACTGCAACTCTGTTGTCGCACTAGCCTTGATGAGAGAGGTTAAATTAAAGTCAGTCAACCAGAATATTAGTTTGCATTATACGTTCCCTTTTTAGACCTCCGGTGATGCTTCAGCAACATTTTGGAACTCTTGTACCCTATGATCTGACACACATAACCTTGGAGCTGCCATTTTCATAGATTTGGTGTGACGTGAAAAATGGACTTCAATGTAGACTCCTGGGGGACTGGGTTAAGGCTCATACTGTACATGTATATATATATACACACACACACATAGTTTGGAGTGCCAGTCTGTGCCTTCACCTTTCTAAAATGACAACCTTCTCGTGCAGGAAATTACATAACCAAGGCTGACTTACTGTGAGAAAGATGTCCTGTCCTGCAGGGTCTTTGGAGTCTGTCGTGTTGAATGAGAAACTGGCCTCACCGTTGCGGTCAGTCCTGACAATATCGAATGCGTACAATATTGTATGCGCCGTTGACCGCCGTTGACCCTCAAACAGGTACACCGTCATGTCAGGAATGGGTGCGTTATTAAAGTAACGTGCTTTGACCTGTCGGAAATAAACAGATTATATACAGAGTGCATAATAATATGGCCAAATGTGTACAACTATAACTATGAAGCATTTGGACTTACTTTTCCTGCAATCACTGATTGCTCCTTATACACCATGGGTGTTTCAATGAAGGAAAGAGATCCAACACAATAAACAAGAGCGACCACCTTTTCTTGTGCAGACAGTGCAATACCTGTGGAGAAAACCATCATGTCATTTCAGTGTTAGAAACATTGATGAGCTACTATATAAGCTCATGGCTTCATTTTTGCTTGAAACGGTTCCAACAGTGTGAAGACTTGCCTGTTCCATCTTCCTCTACTTTTGCATTGAGTTGCAGTTTATCATCAAGAGACTTTTGGGCAGGTGTGGTGAAAGTTGTCATATTGAAAGTGAAAGTTCCACAGCCCTTCCCAGACGTCTGTGTACAAGAGGAAAAGAAAATACATAATGTGTGATTGACTGAGATTCTCCCCTTCTATTCCTCGTGTGCACCAGATAGACCTCAGAAGCCAATGGTTATAGATTGCCATAAAGTTGATGAGGGCATTTAGGCACATAACGTCGTGGATTAAAGCAAACGCCAAAGCCAGGCAAAGCGTTGGCCAAGACCTATTCTGCAATTTGTGAAACAGTGTTCATAGACATTTAGTACAATATGTAAAATGTTTTGTTAGCCATAGCCAAACCATGTATTGAAGATAGTTTAACCGTTGCTTTTATGAAATATCCAAGATCATTGATTGAATACTTTAGTGCAAGACATTAAGGCTAAAAGGGATAACTCAATAGTCTAGGTATGAGGGGATTGAGATCACTGTTTCTTTGGCCATCTTCAAACACCGTCTTCTACCCTGAGCCATCTCGAAACTGCTTAAGCTTAACACAGTCTTCTACCCTGAGCCATCTCAGACTGCTTAACACAGTCTTCTACCCTGAGCCATCTCAAAACTAGCAAAGTGTGTAAATTTTTGGGAGTGTAGCTGCATAACAAGGAAGCCATGCCGACTTATATGTAATCCAAATGAACAAAGTCAGTCAGTAGTGGCAACTGAGAAACCAATTGCCTTTAATCTAGTACCAGCGTTGCAAAATGTTCAATTTTTTCACTGCACAATTTATATATATATAATAGATCATATTACCCGTTTACTCTCTTTATGACAGGGCACAGTCATGCCAGGAACAGGAACACTGTATCGATCAAGTGGTCGGCAGACCTCCACTTCTATCGTAGCAGGCACAGGCTGTCCATAGGTGTACCTGATGAAGAGACGTACAAACTAATCTCTAAAAAGGTAGTCACCCATAGCAGACATAACATTTTAAGGCGTTTTTTCCATGCAGGAAAGTAGGCTTGCTGTAAATTAACACATTGTGAGAAACCACAATGTTTTAACTTAAGTGTAGACAAAGACCACAGGAACAGAAAAGCCAAGATAACTTACGTTGCACAAACTTTAGCTGTAAATTCTTTTTGTTCAATGCTCAGCTTGTCATCCACTTCCAATTTGACTTCAAATCTTGGCAAAACTGTGGACAATTGTTGCACATTTGACATGAAAGTAGATGCCGCACAAGAGAACCATTTTCACATACATGCTTAATGTTTTAATAGGTGAGACTTTTCATAATATAGAAATTTTAGATTCTTGAATTAAACTCTTCACAAAAAGTTCTGAAACTTTAACTTTGGGTAGATCATTTCTCCCCTTTAATACCAATTCTTATTGTATTTTTATCATTGATTAGTCACCTTTTCAATGAGGTACAGCTTGTAAGGACCAGACATTCATGGACTGAGCAACACAGCAAAATAAAACGAGTGCAGACCTCAACCCAATTTAACACTCGTCAGATCAGCTTAGGCGTGCTGTAGTGTAGAGCGACCAACAAATGAACCCTTACCGTATTTCTCCACCTTGAAATAATGATCCTGTACCATGCCGTCAACATGAACAATGACTCTGTAGGGTCCTTCGTGGGCCTCAGGGTTCAATGGGTAAGAATGCTCCACAATGCTCTCATTAGACATTTGGTTCAACCACTGTGCAATGCGGTTACCATGAGCATCCTGGTCAAACGAGAGTTGTGGAGAGAAGAGGCAACGGACAACCATATCATCTCACAAACAATCTCATCTGTAGTCGTATGACATCTGATTTGGTAATTATATGCGGTGCATGTCGTTATATGTCAAACACAGTGAGTCTTACCTCAATCTCTACCATCTTGTACTGAAAGATAAGGAAAAAAAAGAGACAATTCTGTTAAACAGGAACTATCATCTGTATCAGTCTCACTATCAAACACTCTGAACATTTCTATACTGTAGTCGTCACAAATGTACATGTATATCCACATTAGCTTCATAGCAGACAGAACAGAGGTAGCCTGGCTAATAAGCCAGACTCAAATCACACTTCTCCCCTCCCCTCCCCTCCCCAACAGCTGATTCAGTCTGGCTTATTAGCCAGGCTAGTAGCCTACAGAGGGGAGATGGCATTTTCCCCCTTGTGAGTAGTCTCGTCAGCCATCTGAGCAGCCATCTGCCGATTGGACAGAAAACCTGCACTCCAGAGCCCTTGTCTAGTTTTCATATAGCCTACATTTTCTCCAGAAAATATTGAACTGCACACACACACACACGTTTGTAATACAAGTAGCAACCACTCACCAGCTCATTGACAGGCGCGAACGTGGTATTCATGGTAAAGATTCTGAATTTCACTGCAATAAATGACATTGGATACAATTATCTACAAAGGAATTGATTGAATAAATGCTAAATGGGACAGCTGTCGACTCACAACTGATGACATTCCTTTCTCCAACTTAGTCGTTTATAAAACTCTTACTCAACTTCATTTTCAAATTGTGCAAATGTAGTTAAATCTCATGAGACAGCATTTACCCGTTTGTCCAGGGAGGTAGATTGGTTTATCAGTTTGGATGAAAGTAATGTTTTTGTAGGATTTGATCATTATTTTCCTGACTTCTCTGGATAGGAATGTTGGTCCTTCCACCACCACAACAAGACTCAGCACCAGTTCATTAGTCACTAGTGGACAAGCCTGTGGTGGATACAGGAAAAGTTAGCATTATGTTGAAATGGGAACAACAAAACCAAGTGAAATCAACTTTATTCTGTGCCAGAGGTGACCTGGAATAGACCACGGTGGAGGAATGGTTTGTCTGTAGTCTTCTGGAAGATCGTTTTGTTCGAGTTAGGGTAAACTAGAAAGATGGTGATGTTGAGATTTTCGTTGGGCTTCATAAAATCCACGCAGAACATGGTCTCAGAGCCGGCTTGGATTACTGCAGGAATGGTCACCATGTATTGCCTATAAATTCATGGAAATGTTTATACATACATCGTTATATTTGCTAAAAGCCTAAACTGTAAACTAAAATGTACTCTTCCAACTTTCAAGAACAAAATAATATAACCAAACAGACATTCAAATGAGCTGTGGAGTGTAGCTCTATGTACTTACGGTCCTGCTGCTGCTGCTTGACTGATAGAAATCCAGGTTAAACAGGCAGACAGAATCCATGTCCACGTCTGAATCCTACAGAGAGCCATGACTGAGGGATACAGAATCAGTTGTCTCTACTGCTGCCTGCTACATACACATTACACTCACACAGCAGTGAGTGAGCAACAATGCCCGTGGTGGAGGTGAACGCTGATTTAAGCTGCCTGAGACGAGTGCACACCTGACCTGAGTCAAATTAATTAGACTGGGCTGGCTGTGCTTTGTGGCCGGAGGGTGAAATCACCCCTCAACGTCTTCTGACAGAACAGGGACACATTGTGAGACTTAACCTGACTTCGCCAGATGGTGGCGGTAATTAGACCAGTTTCGAAATTAAGGAATTGAGTATTGCAAGTATTCACAAAGATGTGTTTGGTTTGGTATTTATACAGTAGGCCTAGACGACTCTGACTCCACAAACAAATAAAAAAAGTAAAATGAAATAAATAAATATAGTTTTATATATTTATCGTGGATACGTTGATGAATTGAAAATGGTACGTGGGGCCTATTGTAAACATACTAGTGTAATGCTTTGGTTTATGGTGTCGTCCACTCACAGTTAACAGTCTTAGTATTGAGTTGTACTTGAAATGTACTGTCATTCTGCAAACTGTCAATAAATACTTCAATCAATCAATTGAATGTAAAGAAAATCTACATAGTAAAATACATTCACAAAATGTATTGCTAATTTCTTGTTTTAAATATAGCCTATGAAATATAAATCCTATAGGCCTAACTGTATAGAACATTAAACCCAACTTTTGTTACACCATCACTAAAGCCTGGTATATTTTACCCAATGTAATTGTAGTGCATAAAACAAATATTTCAAAATATATTAAAGTATAGCAAATTAGCAATACAAGGCAATTTGATTTTGAGGTAGTCTTCTTTAATATTTAAACATGAAATGTCAGAAAAAAAACGAAAAATAGATCACAGGCCCTATATATGGCTATGATAAAGGGGTAATGTGGGTATTAAAATTATTCCTTCAAAAATAATGGAGCTGGGATACTTTTCCTTTGTATTAATCCTATATATCACTAATCCCAGGTGATATTTATCCAAACATGTGCTGGTAGAAAATGGTGTGCCCTATTGTAAACAAGTGTAATGCTTTATGGTGTCGTCCACTCACAGTTAACTGTTTTTGTATTGAGTTGTACTTGTAAATGTACTGTAATTCTGCTGTACTGTTAATCAATCAATCAATCAAATGTCACTGAGCATCATGAAGCTACACAGTGACCCACCCATCTCTGAGACCTCAGTGACATTATGAAAACCACATCCGGGTGAAAATCACCCAGGTTGAGGGTTAAACAGATTTGAAATTGGTATCAAAATCATAAAAGGATGTAGTTACATTTATATAGTTACCGACTGTTGAACCTGCATGCTTTTACAAACTCGTGACTGCATTTGTTATTTGAGTTTTATTTAGACTCCCTATAGCTGGCATGTCTATAAATGTATCTGAATCTAATCTATGTATCACTAGAAGTCTCATGCCTATAAATAAGTGTATATTTATATTTGTGGAGAGTTAATTATCTGCACTTTTAAATATTATGCAATCATCTACAGTTTTTCCACTCAAACATAGCATATTGCAGTATTGCATCTGAAATGTTGTTTAACATTGCTGACATTACTGAAAAGATTTATTATCACAACCCATCCATGATCAACCGCTTATTATCCGTATAGTCGGGTTGCGGGGGCAACAGCTCCACCAGAGAGCTCCAGACTTCCCTCTCCAGAGCAACGTTAGTAACTACTTCTGGGGGATCCTGAGGCGTTCCCAGACCATCTTGGAGATATGTGATCCCTCCATCTGATCCTGGTCTGCCCGGGGGTCTCCTTCCAGTTGGATGTGCATCGAGGACCTCCTTAGGGCGTTGCTTCCCAAACGTTTTCGTGTCAAGGACCCCCAAATCAACATTTATTAGGCCACGGACCCCCCATTTGAAAACATATGCCAGTGACCCCGATAAGGGAGGATTTTTACGGCTCCAGCAGTGATTCCGAAACATATTCATTTCAAGGACCCCCAGTTTCACACGCATTTCGGATCCCCGATGTAATGGCATTTCTATCTGGGCGTTTCTAAGCATGAACAGAAGCCAAGTAGAAAATACACAAAAGCAGCTCGCTTGATTAAACAATTTCTTACTTTAAGGTATAACTGGCTATACAATGTCAGCGCTGCTATAGTGCAGTGAGTGCACGCACTGGGAAGTGGGAACAATTACAACCAAACAACACACTATACGGGCTCGAGGCCCGTTTCAATTGAAACGATTGAAACATATATAAGGCCGCCACTGGTGCCAGTTCAGCATAATCAGCACATGGTGGATCTACCCCTATGGAAGATATGGCTTTAACTGAACATTCTCTGACTGCGGCCTGCTGGAAGGTGGTGTGTATAGCCCTCCATACTTACCCCGACCTTAACAACACAAAACCCATGAATAAACAATAATAGTGACTAATCTTAATTAATTTTAAATAATTAAAGTCCTGCTTGTGAGAAGGTGCATGCCATGAAGGTGCAGGGCTGAAGTCAAACCAACCATGCCTTGCCTCAGATAGTCAGGAGTACTTCTTGTATTATCTGGCCTACACTAAAGACTGTACAAATGCTGTGCTTATTAAACCGTTTATATATGACGTAGTAGTAGTACAGTGATACCCACAATGCATTATGCAAACGTGATGTAAATATACACAAACACATACACGAAGAACACACATGTATTATTTTCCATGCTAATCGGGTGTATTTTCAACAAATGAGGCTGAAGAATGAGTTCTGGTGATGGTTCTCTTTGAAACATCTGTTGGATGGGGGGGGAAAGGGAATATTTAAAAGAAACTACTAAACATTGAGGTCAGTTCTGAATCTATACATTACATTTGTATTTTCTTATTCAAAAGGGGTAATTTTACATATAGTAAATGGTGCATTTATATAGTGCTTGTATCCAAGCGCTTTACATATAGATTGTACACACACACACACACACACACACACACACACACACACACACACACACACACACACACACACACACACACACACACACACACACACAGGGGTTCAGAGTCTTGCTCAAGGACACTTCGACAGCCTGGGATCGATCTGTGTCTCATAGAAGGGATGTGGGCAGTTCAGAAACCCGTCCACCAGTGACATCATCGTTAGGATGATTTCTTTACAAAAAATGTCAGATTTGTATTATCGTGAGAATAATGTCTTCCATTTTCGCATTGCAACTTTTCAGGACTAGAAAGCCTGCAGTTTCTATTAGCTTGGATTCCCCATTGATGATGTCACTGGTGGACGGGTTTCTGAACTGCCCACAGCCCTCCTATGAGACACAGACTGAGGAAAGAATTGTGCCATTTTATCATAATTATTAGTGAAGACCTATTATATGAAGATAGGTTGAAAAGTGGTGAATTGGTCCTTTAAGCTATAATTATTTAAGGGGGTGGGGGGTTAATATATGATTGTATATACTGTAGCATTTAAAAGTACAGATAATTAGATCATTTTGATCAGATAAGTTTAGATACACTCAAAACCTCACACTGCACATACAGTATAGAACAGGAACACAATGAAATGGTAACATTCTTCACATGATGCAATACCTGCTGAACGGCTGGCTTATGACGCGCATGACCATTACTGTGAATCACAACGATAGCTGTATTCGGTCTCCATGTTGTCGCCTGCGTGATACAAAAACACCACTGCATTTTAGTCCAATGTTCGTTTATAGTCAGTTTCAGCATGAACATATGAGCAGTTGAGACGAATAACAGTCTTTATCCATCATGTATAAATGTGGAGGGGTCAGAATAAACTATGGACTTCTTAGACTGTTATTCGTCTAAACTGATTAGTCTTATAAACTGAAATAATAATAATAATGCAGCATGTGGTTTCAAATCTTTTCATGTCAAGGACCCCCGAATGAATGCGTATTTGACCATGGACCCACATCAGAAATGCATGCCAGGGACATGATTTGTGTTGTTAACATGCTTAAATGTAATATGTATTGTTGTTGCTTGTTGCTGTACATCCCATGATGTTTTTGCTTTTTATTCTGTTTTTTCTGTTGATGTTTTTGTTTTATTTACATGCCAAGTTGTTTGTCTTTTGTGTCTCGTCTTGCATAATTATTCATGGATTTGTATTTTTGTAGATTGAATCCTATGAGAAAAGGAGGAGCACTGTTGTGTAGTGTACATGTAGTGTTGTAGTCTATGCAGATAGCCACAGGAGAGGTTGTGTAACACTGTACTGTACTGTACTGTACTGTACTGTACTGTACTGTACTGTACTGTACTGTACTGTACTGTACTGTACTGGTACTGTACTGGTACTGTACTGTACTGTACTGTACTGTACTGTACTGTACTGTACTGTACTGTACTGTACTGTACTGTACTGTACTGTACATGTGTAGCAGAGTGGCACAGAGCCTCTGCCTGATGGCCACAAAAGTCTAATATCTCCCCCAGTCCAGAGGGATATCCCTTTGGTCCAGTGGTTAAGATGTTGGACTTTCACGTGGGAGGCCCGAGTTCGAATCCCGGGCGTTACACATGTACTCACTTGGCTGGTAGTAATCATAGATCTTGACCAGTGCTGGCTTCAGGTTCTGAACTGGGACTTCCTGTATGAGCTCTAAGACGTGGTCGATGGCTATTCCTTGTGTTAACTGTTGGCAGAAATGTACAGTAGATGATCAAGAGTATGTTCCTATAGATTAGCCTACCTGTAATGTTAGATTTTTACCCTTGGAATTAACCGGAACCCGTTTTGGTGTTAGCATTATGTCATGCTTTAGCTATTGAAAAATAGCAGATCTACAAGCACCGAGTGGCGCGCTACGAGCTTGTAGGTTTGCAATCTTTGAAAAATAAAAGAACGACCGACATAGAAACATAGCTTTTAGAATCTGATCTCAGGTCAGAATGGGTTTTAAAGGTGGTCTGATTTGTATTGAACAATAATGTGTTGGTGTGAACTGGTCTCTCACCTCTTTGAAATACATAATGACGTGGTCGTCCTTCTGCTCCACACGATCCACCAGCGGCGCCATCTTCAGCTGTGAAGAAACCATCACATTGATCTGGTTATCTGTGAACTCTGTAACTCAAATAGAAACATGTACAGTACAAAATACTGTTCAAAGGTTTTCTCACTAAATGTTTACAATATCTCACCTTTTTCAAAGACTCTGGGTCTGGGATGAATCCAGAAAGCATTGTTACATCAACCAACACCATGTTTGTTGTTGCTTCATTTCCAGTATATCTGTAGGTATAAAATATTTGATAATGTATTTTACAAGAATCTCATTTTTTGGTATATTCTGTTGTAACGTGAACTATTTCATATTTAGTATGATTATTATTATTTTTTTGCGTGCGTTTGTTGTGTATGAAAACATGCGTCATTGACATGGCTGTATTGTCTGTGTCTACAGGTGATCCTTACAGGCTTTGTAGTTTCAGAGTCATCGTCCGTGTCAGAGAGTTGCTGTTGCATTCGGCCTCGGGTGTGACCTTGATGGACAAACTGCTTTCCTCAACTGGTGTCGGGATGTTGTAGTTAAGAGACATCTTGAGGAAACAGAAGTATAGAGTTTTCATTTGTACGATCAGATCCGAAGAGTAAAGTGGCATTTGTTTGTTTCCGTCCGAAGGAAGGAACATGACGGAACATTTTGTCACATATACAGCATCACATATACCGTACAGCATCACATATACAGTACAGACGCCCCAGAGCCACAGGAGGCATCTATCTGTCTATGCATATAGAGCGTCGCAGTCCCTCCCCCTTTCAGAACAACGAGTGGCCCAGGAAATTAATCTCAATGCATTTTTCCCCATAGGCTTTTCTTAAAGTATATTTATTTAAAGACGGTTACGCCGCGGACAAAACCAACTCGGATCGTGACAAATCATGACAATGAAACACAATGTTTTGGGCCGATCAAATAATTTATAAGAAGAAAAACAAAACAAATAGGGTTGTCTCCTGCCTTTATTTTATTCTTTCTAATGATTTGATCGGCCCATGATTTGTCACGATGCGAGTTGGCTTTGTCCGCGGCGTAACCGTCTTTAAATAAATACTTTAAGAAATGCCTATGGGAAAAATGCATTGAGATTCATTTCCTGGGCCACTCGTCTGAAACGCTCTATACCCAAAGCATATAGCATACTGTATACCACAATCCAGTAGACCGTGGTATTAATATGCTGCTACAAAGTATTGTTACAGGGCATCCGTTGATCCGACATACCAGTGGTCCAACATGCGTGGCTGGTTAAGACCAGAGCCATCTAATAAAAGAGTTACGATATTGAGGGGGCAGACGCCGAGCGCTTGAGCGCCTGAAGTGAGACAAAGCTGGAGCTGGAAATAAATTGTTTTCAACGAGGGCGGCGCAAAATAAGAGCTATTTTATGCAACGTGTGCGACATGACAACTGTTTTAAAGCATTGCACAGTAACAACTAAAGTCTCTTTAATGTTTATGTTGTACGATTACTACAAAACTATCTAAAATAAAGGGATTTAAGATCAATAAAGCTGGGCTGTTGCCCATGAGTCCAATGCATGTCTGCCTACTTCCGGTCCGGTCCCAGGTGATTGTCCCCGCATTCTCAATGTAGAAGAGCCGCCATTGGACTGAAGCCCCATGAAGTGAACGCAGTTTGCGTAACTCTGTCTATATCTAAGGCTCCGGTTAAGACTCACCCATGGCTTCCACGTGCTGTTAGGGATTGGGGTATAGGGTGTCGGACTATTGCGTGTCGGGGACTGTTAGTACATCGGACCAAAGATATGCACCCCCCCCCCCCCCACATCGGTATGTTTATCAAACTGTGATTCCATTACAAGCCTGTAGTCTATCAAGGTCACAATGACATTATTACTTATGACATTTGAACAGATAGTGAGCTGACCTGCGCTGAGACACACGCAGTGCCCTTGACCTCCAGGCTGTACTTCCCCGTCACGTCCTGCAGCGCCCTCTCCTGGTAAAGCAGTCTGTTGCTCTGATCCACCTGGAAGACTTCATGGTCCCCCTGGGAGGATTTAACCGTCACAGTGCTGGAGCCCTCTGGGCTGAAGACCAGAGTGGAGTAACGAGCCAGAGCCTGGAGAGCCACTACGGTGTCCTACAAGAGCACACAAACCATAAATAAACTTTATTTATATAGCATGGGGGCATGACATGACATCTAGACGGACCAGTAAAGCATGCAGACTATATAACAGGGACGAAAAGGAGTTACAGTACATGAAGTTTCTTCACCCTCCCAACGACTGACTGTGGGGGTTAGCAGAGATGGAGTACTTGTAGAGAGTCCGGGGAATTGGGAATTGGCTGTACTAAATTGGGGAGAAAATGTTTTTCTTTTGTCTTGAAGGGCCATGTTTTGCATAATAACAGTCTTTTCATTATGTCTGCCCACGATCATACAGTACGTTTGTTTACCCCAGTCACTGATACTAAAATCTGATATATATTTATTTTTTTCTATGAATCTGTGACTTGACACCCATACTGTTATAAAACGAAAATAAAAAAGATTTTGAAAAGAAAGAAAGACCAGTAAGGGGCCCTTGAGCGGCGGTTCAAACTCAAAGGTGAGCATTTTAACCACAACACCTATCTACAGAAACGCCCGGAACTTCTAAGACAGATATACTGTATCGTAGGACATATTATTTGAGCCCGAACCTGTGTGGAGGAGAAGCCACCGTAGGAGTTCTGCTGGCGGGCCAACCACCTCACGATGCGAGCAGCATCACCCAGGTCTGCAGCGCTAGGTTCAGGGCTGGCAAGCTTGGCCAGCAGCACGTAGGAGGTGATCTCTACGGACAGAGAGGCCGAAGTCTCGGCGGAGGTCTGAGACCAATGCAGGAAACCTCCTGGGGAAGCAACCAACAAAACAAGCATTCGTCAAAACCAACCTTTACTGGTAAATGCACAGTGACAACATGCAGCAGTAATGCAGTAATCATTTAAATGCATCGTCTTTCTATCTCTCACCATCTTGTGATGCAATCTTGTCCAGGTGTTGTAGGAGCAGTGCACGCGTCTCCGTCTCCCCCGCCAGAGAGAAGACGTAGGCCAGCAGAGCTGTGGTGTAGGTGTTGGTCTTCATGGACTCACCGATGGCCTCCCTCAGACAAGACAGGCTTTTCACCACAGGATCCTACAGAGAGACACACAGACAGGCATTACTGTACATACAGATACAAAGTATTGCTTTTTAGGGGGCAGAATTTGTGAAAATAGCAACTCGCGATAGATTGTGAACCTTTCAAAACGTTTGCATGACGCTGTCATACCAGGTCTTATTCCCTAACTTGAGTAAACTAAAGACCTGGAGGCGTGATCAATGCTCTTTGGCCACTCAGAATAGCCAAATGGCATTGATCACGCCTCCAGGTCTTTAGTTTACTCAAGTTAGGGAATAAGACCTGATACTTAAGAAATGCAAAATACAGCCCTGTATGTGTAGGCATGAGATTAACATACTGTATGTGTAGGCATGACATGACTTACTGTATGTGTAGGCATGAGATTAACATACTGTATGTGTAGGCATGACATGACTTACTGTATGTGTAGGCATGAGATGACTTACTGTATGTGTAGGCATGACATGACTTACTGTATGTGACGAATTCATCTCCAGGAACGAAGCAGTGATGTAAGCACTGAGAGTCACTTCATCCGACACTCCACCCTGCATTAAAACACACATTTACATAATTATGGTTGCTGTCAGGAGGACACCAAACTGTCTGCTAAAGCAGCTAACTCCACCACCTCTCCCCCTCTCATGCAAGTAACTGATAATAATATAAGTCATATTATACCAATAGCAACTTTGATGAGGCAGTATTGCTTTGTTTTCAAAATAAAAGGTTTTCTTAATTTCCTGAAAAATGCATATCTTTCACTTCCTGAAAGGTTTTGTGATTTCTTCCGACACTGCAGCAGAGATATATTATTCCCCAATACCTCTTCTCTTAATATGACATTATGAAGGTGATACACTCATTATTTACGCTGTGTGTACCATAGACCTAATCCCTCCTCACTCGTACCTTCATTCTGTTGTTGAAGAGTTTTCCAGATTGTTCAAAACAGCCGTTGTCCTGCTGTTTACTCTCCAGCCAGGTCTTTGATTGCTCTATGTTGGACTGGTCGATGAAGACGAAAGACTTCGCCTGGACAAAAGCTCTCAGGACAAATGCAGTCAACCTGATGATGGACAAACACGCGTTCACTACATTATGTAATGCTCAAGTTGTATATGTGCTATTTGGGCATTTGAGTCCATAAATGTGCATTTGACGGTCCACCCACACACCCAGCAGGCATTCATTATACAGGGTTCTCACCAAGTGTTCCCTGGTCCAGTTCCAAACGTGCTGTAGGCTCCACGGTGCTTGTAGTTTAGTTGCCTCTGGTAGCCTGCATGTAGTTTATTCAAGTATTTTTATTGAAGTTCTTTGTACATAAGACAGGACAGACAACAGATACATGACAGATACAGGACAAACCAACAACAACAACACCAGTACTCAACATTCATGTCAAAAATATAAAAGTCTGAAATACAATAATAAAAAAAAATTGTACATTAATGACATCAATGACACAATGACTATGTAGAAAATACTACCGCAAAGTAGGTTAGAAACGGTTGCCAAACTCTGGTAGCCTGCATGTAGTTTATACTTCATGGTTATTGTTAAAGTCCTGGGTTTAGTTTACTTCATGGCAATTATATAAAGTCATGTTAAATACACAGCATTGTGGGCGAGCTATGCCGTGCTGAAGAAGGGTGACGATAAGAGACAAATATAATCCCCAGAATGTTGTTGTGGGTATAGATTGCCGACATCACACTCTGGAAGTAAAGTTGATAGTTGACATCGGAGCCGTAGAGAAACACAGAGCTACGTTCCCTTCAGCCAGTCCAATGGCCGCTCTTCTACATAATTGGAGAAGTGTTATGGCGAAGAGTGACAATGTCCTGGCTGGACCTGGTCCGGAAGTTGGCAGAATGCACTGGACTCAGGCAACAGCCCACTGTACAATACTTTAAAACAGTTGTCATGTTGCACACATGCCTAAAATTGCTGATATTTGCGCCGCCCTCATCGAAAACAATGTATTTCAAACTACAAGTTTGTCACTCTCCAGGGCTGCATGAACAGCGCTCGAGCGCTCAGGTTTTCTGACCCCTCAATGTCGTAACTCTTGTCTTTCTTTCTCTATGGCTCTGGTTGACATAACGAATGAAAACAATCCAGATAAAGGAGAGTTGGACTCACCGCTGACCAGGAAGGGAAAGGCCTTCTCCTTGATGGCCGCTGTCAGCTGGTTTGTGTTCTTCAGGTATTCCAGGATGTAGATGTTGGGAGCTAAGAGCGCCATATTCTGTTCCCCACATCCATACGGCATCCTCAGCAGTCCATCCAGGTTCTTCATGGCACGGCCCAGGATGTCGCCTGTCGTCAGAGAGAGAGAGAGAGAGAGAGGCTGTTAGACTGATTATTTTAGACTTCAGGCCTTCTTCAGGGAAGAAGGCCTGAAGAAGGCCGAAAGGTCGAAACGTTGGATAATAATAAATATACAGCATTGTGGCTATACGAGTGTGCGGCCTTTTTCTCTTTTTTACTTATTTACTGCCTTAGGCCAGCACCTCACCAACACTGGTGTGCACCCTTTCCGGTTTTGTCTACATGTAGAGTGTGGAAGTTATTCCAGGGGGAGGCAGTATAGAGACCGCACGCCCGCACGCACACACGCGCGCGCACACACACACACACACACACACACACACACACACACACACACACACACACACACACACACACACACACACACACACACACACACACACACACACACACACACACACACACACACACACACACACACACACACACACACACACGCTAAGGACAACTTGTTGAGACAGAAAGCAGGAAGATATGAAAGAGACACTGTAGGAGAGACAATAGGACAGATGAAAGGGAGACAGCATAGGAGGGACAGACAATAGCTGAGACCTATAGTTGCAATGACGTGAGGTTTGAATCTTGCTTGTAAATTATGTCATAGCTGGTAATCTCCTTTCTCTAACCCGTCCTTGCACTGTAGTTTGTGATAAAGACATTAAAGAGGAAATGCACTGAATACAAAAGAGCAGAAAACACAAGTCTATTTACCCAGGACGGATACAGAACAACGGGCAGATCCCACGATCACGTTATCAGGGAGTTGGAGCTGGGTTTCCTCTGTCAACGTCTCTCCTAAGACAGGGATATAGAGATATGAAATAATCACGTTAGGCACATCAACTTTGGATTGTACCATAATGGTACTTATACCCTTCATGTACTGTACACTCGATCCACACTCACCTTTTGGACACAGCAACCAGTTGTAGGTCTGAGTCACTTCTGTTCCCTCTGCCTGCAAGGAGAGGAAGGCAGAAAAGGATTTCAGTTCATTCAGAAGAAGAAGAAGGGGAAAAAAGGGAATTAAGCCTATGATAAAAAACTAGATTATAAATCACATTCACAACTGTCACAAGGTTTAGGTTTATTTATTTAGGTTTATTTATTTAGCACGTAGTACAAAAAATAGACAATAACATATCAAAGAACAAAAATACAATGCAAGGAAGGGAAGAAGCCAGCAGGCTTATTTGGAATCCTTTCCTGTAGGAAGAGGTCATTGGTTTAAACAGATTAAAAGTTCATACAGAGCAGTACAAAAGACTACAAGGCAAAGGGGGGCAGCTGTGCAATAAATAAATAAAAACACAGACTGCACGAAAAACGAAATAAACAATACAACAACAAACGAAAATATAACGCATCAAAGTAAAACATGTAATCTACAGAGAGGAAGAAATAAGATATTTCTTTAGAGGTTTTTTGAATATTGGCAAGGATAATGAGGATTTAAGTGAAGCAGTTCCATAGATGAGGGCCTCTAAATTTGATGAAAGATTGATGTTTGGAAGTGCGACAATAGGGTAATTCAAAATGATCTCTTTGCCTTGTGGGGTAGGAGTGAATGTCGGAAGTAACACGGAAGAAATTGTGAAAAGAAGACGGAATGTCTTGTATGCATTTTTTAAATTTAAACATAAATAAACAGGTCTGAAAAACGTTTACTTTGTCAATGGGTAATAGTGAATATTTAATAAAGAGCGGGGCAGACGGCTCATACCGATTTGAATGTGAAATCATTCGCAGAAATGATCAGTAATTTAGTGAGATGTGTTGAATATGTAGCAGCCCAGACAATATTACAGTAATTAATATGAGGGAAAATTAAGCTATAATAGAGTGTTAAATGACATGAAGGAATAACAAAAGGGCAGATTCTTCTCAACATACCAAAGCATCTTCATAGACTTCATACATACAGCATCAGTATGTTGTTTCCAATGTAAATGTTCGTCTATAATGACACCCAAGAATTGAGCATGTGGAACCTGGCAAATTTCAGAGCCATTGATTACAATTCTAGGTTTTTCTTTGGGTTTCGTTCTTTCACAACTTCCGCCTACCTTGATGATCAGAGAGCGCGTGACGACATCGATGCGGCCTCTCTCTGGCACGCTGACTATCTCGTTGTCACACGATGCGTGGGACGACACCGCCTCAGCGCTCACCGTCACGTTGACAACCTCTGGAAAACATCCACAACCAACAGTCAGCATATCTGATAATACAGTATGCAGATAGGGCTCAGGAAATAATAACAATAATAATAATAATAGTACTAGAAGACCTTGTGTCATGTGGGGGGGTTGATTATGTGTCACACGAACGTGAAGGTGAAGTTTCCATGAGTGTGGGTAATAAACATCTCATATAATTCTATTGGTTTGAATGTGACAAACTGTAGTACAAGATAAAGGCATAGAGCGCAGGTCTCACCCAGGACAGAGGCATCCATAGTCCAGCGGAAGGTCTTGCGTCCGTTGGCACAGACACAGGAGGAGTACTCTTCATCAGGGATGGCTGAGAGAGTGTAATCTGATGAGGGGCTGGGAGTCACACTCACCTGATGGAAGAGAGTGGAGGATAATTAATAATACAAATACATTTTATTAGCAAAGCGCTTTTCAGTGAATACAAAGTGCTTTACAAAACCAAGATAAAATACAACCATGAAGAGAAGCAGCAGTCAATGAGCATTCAGTGCTAAAATAACAACCATAAATAGTAAATCACGACAAAATAAGACAAGCAAAGCGTGCTAGGCGATGATGTGGCATTGTGGATACAAAGTGACAAAAACATCTACTCCTATAGCCTCAAATCCTGCAGGCAGAACGAACGAACCATGATGCAGCTGGACTGGTAGTTGAAGACGGTAGCCTTCAGAACAAATGTCTCTCCCCTGACGATGGAGTAAGGCAGGCTGAGCTCCAGGAAGAAGGGCTGGAAGACTTTGAGCTCCTTGGGAGGAGCGAGACCGAAGCCGCTGGAGGACAAGCAGAAAGCCTCCGTCTCCCATGTGGTGATGGTGTCTGGGACAGTGAGGGACACGTCCGCTTTTCCCGAGTCCCTGCATGGAAGGACGATGGACAGACAGACAGACAGACAGAGACAGGTAAATGATAAAAGCTGTTACTATTGTTTAAGATGATCATGTGCTATAGGTTTTTTCCTTTCTGATAAAGTATCTTTACTTCAAATTAACATGAAATAAAATGACTAGAGCTAAAGCTAATAAAACCATAAGAGATATAACACAATATATTGAAGGGACTTTGTGTGTTACAAACATCCTGTTCTGTGATTAGCGTATCAAATGACACACCATTTACAAGCTGGCCTATGTACCTAAAAACCTCTATAGTATAAACGTACCTTCCTTTGACCCATATAGACCTGAGGTCGATTCTACAAAGTCCTGACAGTTTTCTGATAAACCTATGTTTCTATGTCAGTGGTGCTCAACCTTTTTCATGTCACGGAGCCCCAGAATTATCTGTATTTGGCTGCAGACCCCCCCCCCCCCCCCCCCATCTGAAAATATGTTGTTTTCAGGGACCTCCCCAGAAGCAAAGATTTGAGTTAAAAGCATTCGCTCTGAAAGAATATAATTCTATGATTTGCGCCACATTTTCACGATTTTTCAAACATACCAGACCTACGGGCTATATGAGCTTGTTAGATCTGCTATTTTTCAACAGCTAAAGCATAACATATTGCTAAAAACACCAAAAGGGGTACGGGTAAAAAAGAGAATGTCGAAAGGGCCTTTCTGTGTGGAGTTTGCATGTTCTCCCCCCTAGGGTAGGTACCCTCACAAAAAACATTCAGTAATCCTGGTCTCTAAACTGCCTCCCCCTGGCCAGCCGGGGCGCCTGATGGAGGGGGAAAGGAACTGGTTGGAATAACGTGTTCCTTCCACGCGCTACGTCCAACCAGGGAAACTCCCCCCTGTCAGGTGTAAAAGGAGCAACTTGGACACTCAGGCA
Organism: Protomyctophum bolini; assembly: GCF_963924005.1. Taxonomy (NCBI): domain Eukaryota; kingdom Metazoa; phylum Chordata; class Actinopteri; order Myctophiformes; family Myctophidae; genus Protomyctophum; species Protomyctophum bolini. The sequence continues at coordinate 42,815,996 of NC_137870.1, read as the reverse complement.
TGAAGGAAGCATGAGTTCAAGTCCGTTGCTCTCCCCTTGTCCCCCATATATAGGGGACTAGGTTGGTGGAGGGTGTGTAGAGCCCAGGATCACAGTAGATGATTGACACAGGGGTGAAAAATGGGTTACAAAATCGTGGGATAAAAAAAAAAGGGGAAAAAAAGAAAGAAAAAAAGAGAATGTCTAATGCTCATGTTGTACTCACCCCACCTCCACCAGGTCCCAGATCCATGTCTCTGGGAAGAAGGAGCGGACGGTCTGTATGGGCGGAGGAACTGGAGCACCGCCTGCAGGACCTGCACTACCTGAACGTCTACCATCAGACTTCGACATCGACAACCATACTTCTCCTTCGTAACCATGACGTCCTGTCCCAGAACGAGAGAGAGAGAGAGAGAGAGAGAGAGAGAGAGAGAGAGAGAGAGAGAGACACAGTGTTTTCAGTTATAAATAATATTAAAGGAGAATTCCATGCTAGAATGCTTTCTTATCTTTCTTACCTTTCTTACCTTTCTTGTAGTTTGGTGGGGACACTACAAAGAAAGGTAAGAAAGCCTTTTAGTATGGAATTCTCCTTTAAGGTGGATTTGCTTATGTAAGTTCATGCATATTTTGGGTTCATTTCATTATGAATAAATATAATTAAAAACGACAATAAATATGTTAAAAGGTTATATCACAAGGCAAAAGGAGTGAGTCACATGATCAGACCAGTAAGGGTCAGAGGTTGAACTGAGTTCCTAGCATTTTTTGGGGAACATCAGAGAGAGACGATATTTAGTTAATCTGCACATGGTTCAAAGGCGCACACGGTATATATTGTCTATTGTGTTCTTTTTATTGTGATGTGTTTGTTGTGGATTGCTTATAATGTTGTAATGTAAACTGCAGACTTTGTTTGTTAAATTGGTCTCACTCACTAAAGGACTCTCTGCTTCATGTGTATGGACTCAACTGAACAAAATGTCTTTGTTTCTTTATTGTGGTTTTCACAGTGTCTTTGGTGACTGTTTGGAGGAGTTGCATGTCAAAATAAAACCAAATTAGACATCGTGTGTGACGCGTGGACATTCCATTGAACCTGCGACAGCTACAATGGGTGTGGTCTGGAATCTGTAACCTTTGGAAGCACTTCAAACATTCACCCAGAATTCAGACAATGATAGCAAACACACTGAAATCAGCTTAATTCATGCTTCTTACTGTACATAATAATGTGTATCTGGATCTTACTTCTCTGATTGTAGTACTCTATTCCTCTGAACAGGATGCAGGCAGGTGTTCTTGTGAGCAAATTTGTTGCCATCCACAGTCCCAGATTCTAGATTAAATTGACACAAAAACATGTCACGGTAAAGTAGAAAGTAGCCGTATACAATGTATTTCAGAGATAACAAAATTAAAAGCAGAAATAATGTATCCTTGACCATTTTAGTTTAAATTGAGGCACATATATATACCTTAAACACTGTGTAGGCGTCCTTGTCATTATCGCGGTGTCCAGGGTAGCCAACGTATCTTTTTGATCTCACAGGAAAACAGGCTTGAGCATCTTCAAGTGTTTGTGGAATAGGGGATGATTTCTTGACTCGCGACAGGGCAAAAATCTGTTAAAAGACAAGAGTTTAGAGCCAAAATCATGATGGTATACAGGAGACCGGGGGCCAGCAAACTGTTTGACATGAAGTAGGAGGGCCCGGCTTGGAGCCTGATCAGCCCCTGGATTGGTCCTGTCTGTGGCAGCTCAGACCTCGGTGAGGCAGCGGTGGCCGAACGGTTTGCGGAGCGGTCTTGATATCGGAAGGTCGCTAGTTCGTATCCCCGGACCGGCACGTTAAAATTACCACCGCTGAAGTGCCCTTGGACAAGGCATTGAACCTCTGCCATCAAATCTTCTATGAGCAGGGCCTGGCTGTAAACAAGTTCTTGCGCGCTACGAGCTTGTAGGTCTGCCTTTTTTTCTTTTTCTTTTTTGAAAATGTGGCACAAATCTTTGAATATATATTCTTTCAGAGCGAACGTTTTTAACTCAAATATTTGCTTCTGAGAGGGGTGTCCCTGGAACAACATATTTTCAGATGGGGCTCAGCGGCTAATTACATATCATTTTTGGGGGTCCTTGACATGACATATTGAGCACCACTGATACAGAAACATGAGGTATTTCAGAAAACTGTCAGAATTTAGAAGAATTTTTTGTAAATTTCGACCTAAATGGGTTTAAGTTCACTCCCTTCGGGAAGGAGTGTTTGTCCTGTGTGTTAGGTTCCATTTGTCTGTCTGTTAGGTTGGGTTGGTTCTTTTGTTAGACAGATGCCTGAACCTCATGTAATGTAAGTCATTCCGTATTCATTCTGGGCTCACAGAGACATTCTGTTCATCATTCGTTATGCACTTTGTAAGTTATCGTGAATTGAGTATTGAACCCGATAACTCTTTTTTTTTTTTTTTTTTATATATTTTTTATCCCACGATTTTGTAACCCATTTTTCACCCCTGTGTCAATCATCTAATGTGATCCTGGGCTCTACACACCCTCCGCCAACCTGGGGAGAGCAACGGACTTAACTCATTCTTCCTTCATGCTTGAGTGTCCAAGTTGCTCCTTTACACCTGACAGGGGGGAGTTTCCCTGGTTGGACGTAGCGCGTGGAAGGAACACGTTATTCCAACCAGTTCCTTTCCCCTCCATCAGGCGCCCCGGCTGGCCAGGGGGAGGCAGTTTAGAGACCAGGATTACTGCATGTTTTTTGTGAGGGTACCTACCCTAGGGGGGAGAACATGCAAACTCCACACAGAAAGGCCCTTTCGACATTCTCTTTTTTACCCGTACCCCTTTTGGTGTTTTTAGCAATATGTTATGCTTTAGCTGTTGAAAAATAGCAGATCTAACAAGCTCATATAGCCCGTAGGTCTGGTATGTTTGAAAAATCGTGAAAATGTGGCGCAAATCATAGAATTATATTCTTTCAGAGCGAATGCTTTTAACTCAAATCTTTGCTTCTGGGGAGGTCCCTGAAAACAACATATTTTCAGATGGGGGGGGGGGGGGGGGGGGGTCTGCAGCCAAATACAGATAAAGCTTTAGCTCTAGTCATTTTATTTCATGTTAATTTAGTAAAGTAAAGATACTTTATCAGAAAGGAAAAAACCTATACTGTAGCACATGATCATCTTAAACAATAGTAACAGCTTTTATCATTTACCTGTCTGTCTGTCTGTCTGTCTGTCTGTCTGTCCAACAGATTCTGATTTTCCACAAATAAAACAACCTTTTTCAACAGGAACGAAAACTAAGGCCCGGCCCTACCTGGGCCCTAACTGGACGGAGGCCCCGGCGCCTGACCTGTTGTTCCAGCTTCTCGCCTTCAGCGTGTCTTACTGGTCAATACATACTTGCTGTAAGTAAAGCCAGTCTGTTCATGCATTGACTGCCTGCTCCTATACGCACCTGTCCTTGAAATAAGTGTGAAGAAGGACCTTTTTAACTACCTTGTCTGCATTGAATGGAAGGTACTCACCTTGTCTGCGCCCAGCCGCTTCCCTGGCTCCTTGATGTGAACACTCTGGTCGATGGCACTGACGCCACACAGCGAGCCTGCAATGGCCGACACCTGCAGTGTATTCTTCTCTCCGGGGATCGCCGTGGATGGAGAGAACTCCAGAACCACCTGACATGTAAACAAAACATCTCCTTGAATACAGACCTCGACACCAGCAATAAATCATGTTAGCCCCACTCACAAAAAAAACCCTTCTCCTGACACCTCATCCTCCACAGTGACCAGACGAGGTTACCTACCGGGATCCCTTGAGATCACATGAACATTAATTGGCACAGAAGAGAGCAGAGGCCAGACCTGAACTGACCTTATTACGGAAGCATTTCTCTGTGGCGAAGTCTGCGCTGTGAGCAATGACTCTCTCACTGGGGAGGACGGTGTACACAAGCACCTGGAGCAATGGAGCCATTTCTGGGGTGACATCCAACCTGAAGGAGATCTCGCCATCGGTGACTGCATTGAAACACACAGCAGTTAGAAGTTTGTCCATGTATCAGCTAGAATGTTTTATTTATATTCCTTTAATCTAAGTGTGTTTACGTATTGGTACAATCAGTGCTTGTTGTATTTGTTGCTGTTGATTACTTACCTGGAGAATCCAGCACCTGAACGCTTACAAGTCCTTCCTTTATAATAGCTGCTCTGGATAAAATCTATTGACACAGAAAGGACAGAATGAGGAGAGGAGAATGGAAATAAGCTCTATGTAAATTTACATGGTCATGTACAGCATATTTTGTAAAAAGAACACCCGTGTGAAGTGTGGGGTGCTCTAATCATTGTACATCATCAAGAATGGTGGTCCCTTATTGGCCAAGGGTTCCCACAGACATGCATATGCCGATTTGCTCAGACACTATATGACGTAAATTCTTTGTTCATTGTCAATGTTAATGTTTGTTCAGACAACACAAACATTAGTTCTCCGTTCATTGTCAATGGCATTTTTGATATACAGGTTTAATGTTTGTTTTAAAAACGCCATTGACAATAAAGGGAGTTTAATGTTTGTTTTAAAAACGCCATTGACAATAAAGGGAGTTTAATGTTTGTTTTAAAAACGCCATTGACAATAAAGGGAGTTTAATGTTTGTTTTAAAAACATCATTGACAATAAAGGGAGTTTAATGTTTGTTTACATGATCATCATGTTGTAAGATGATAAGAGCGCCCCTCACTTCACACGGGTGTGATTTTTAACGTTTGTTCAGACAACATAAAGCTATAGCTGAGTTAGTACAGTAGACATATGGTTCATAACATCAGCACAGTGCAAATATAAATTACATTATACACATATATATACAGCACATATGGCTCAGAACATATTTTTGTTGATTGGTGCACATTCTACAGACAGAGACATTATGGTTATCAAAAAGTTATTAAACGGTATTGGATTAACAAGACTTAATTTGAATTTCCCAGCAGACTGTGGCATGCCAATTAATTACAAGTGAAACCAGTAATAAACAACAGCATGTATGTTATGTTCTGCCCTGAAGCACTTTGAGTTGCATTTATGTACATGAAAGGTGCTATGCAAATAAAGTTTATTATTATTATGAAAGTGAGGTCACCAGATCATATCTAAATAGGTAGGCGTAGGTTAGGTTGACACTGCGTGTGTGTGTGTGTGTGTGTGTGTGTGTGTGTGTGTGTGTGTGTGTGTGTGTGTGTGTGTGTGTGTGTGTGTGTGTGTGTGTGTGTGTGTGTGTGTGTGTGTGCGTGCGTGCGTGCGTGCGTCTCACCAGGTACATCAGGTCCACGGGCCCTGCAGTCTCTCCAACTACAGTGTAGTGGACGGTGATGTGGTTTTCTCCATTGCAGATCAGTGGGTTCTCCGTCTTCTTCACCTCCAGTGAGCTCACGGTCTTGGTGTCGACGGTGGCCTCCTGGACCAGGGACAGCTGATGTTCCGCATCTTGATAGTGCGGTGTTCTGTGTCCATGGTGTTCTATCACTGGTAGCACGCTAGCCTTTATCACCACAGCAAAAGGTAAAATGAAAAATATGTGATTTATTATAACCAAGTCAAGTCAAGTCAAGTCAAGTCACCTTTATTTATATAGCACATTTAAAAACAACAGAAGTTGACCCAAAGTGCTTTCCATATTAAAATGACATCATAAAATACAAAATTAAAATAAAAGTTTAGCAATACTTCATATAAGAAAAATACAATATAACAACAAAAAGGTTTAAAAGGACTAGGAGCTGAAGGCAATGGAGAAAAGGTGAGTTTTTAGGGAGGATTTGAAACGGTCGATGGTTGGGCTGGATTTGATATGTAGTGGGAGACTATTCCAGAGTTTTGGGGGCAATTACTGAGAAAGCCCGGTCGCCTTTGATTTTTTGGCTCGTTTTGGCTCGTTAAGGCTCGTTAAGGTAACCAATGTTTTGTACTTTGTACTTCACTAATTGTGAATGCATGCTCCATGCATGCAGGTGGTTTAAAAACAACAAAAATAAACCCTCAAGACTTACTCTGAGAAAGATCTCTCCTCGGGAAGTGGACGACGTGTCGAATGAGAAACTGGCCACGCCGTCACTGTCAGTGGTGACGTTCACTGTGCTACGCGGTGACCATCTTTTACCTTCAAACATGTACAGCATGGTGTCGGGAATGGCCGTGTCATTCAAGTACACGGCTTTGACCTGTCGGAAAAATAACATTATTATACGGAATGCATTAAGGTCAGAAGATGCGTATATAGAACTGTACTATAGTCAATTCAATTCAATTCAATTTTATTATAGTGTCAAATCACAACAAGTTGTCTCAAGACACTTTACAACCAACAAAGATCCACCCAGAGCAAGCAACATTGCGACAATGGTAACGAAAAACTCCCCTTTAGGAAGGAACGTCAGGCAGCCATCAGGCAGTCTGAAGCAGCCATTATTATTTGGACTTACTTTTCCTTCAATCACTGATCGGGCCTCGTACACCTTGGGTGTTTGAATAAAGGAAAGTCTTCCAATAACATATGAGACAGAGATTCCTTTCCCTTGTTTCTGTGTAGTGCCTGTGGAGAAAAAAACGTCCATGTCATTTAACCCATTTTGGTGGCGGGAGCCCCTTTTGGTGTTGGCATCATGTTATGCTTTAGCTATTGAAAAATCACACCCGTGTGAACTGAGTGGTGCAACTCCCCCCCACCCTCCACCCCCCTCTCTCTCTCTCTCTCATTAGCAGGCAACAGTGCAGCACTTTCCCTCTCTCTGTTTCTGGCACAACAGCGCCCCTACTGGTACTCAGTCTTTTACTGGTGCTCATGTGCTCATTAACGTCACATAGGCACATAGGTGAACACGGACATTGCTGTTCCTTGGAGTGGTTGCACCACTCAAAAATCGCAGATCTACAAGCTCATAGCGCACCACCGAGCATAGCTCTTTCAAGAAAACAGTCAGGATTCAGAAGACATTTGCAGAATCGTTCCCATGCAGGTCAAAATGGTTAATAATTCTGTGTTAGAAAAATGTAATTATACACTGAACGATGATGAGCCACTGAATCGTATAGTTATTTCTGGAAACGTATCAGTAAGACTTGCCTGTTCCATCTTCCTCTACTTTGGCATTAAGATGCAGCATATCAGTAAGAACCTTTTGGGCAATCCTGGTAAAGGTTGACATCTTGAAAGTAAAGGTGGCGCAGCCTGTCTTGTCCGTCTGTTCAACAGAGAGAGAGAGAGAGAGAGAGAGAGAGAGAGAGAGAGAGAGAGAGAGAGAGAGAGAGAGAGAGAGAGAGAGAGAGAGAAACACTCAATAAATGATGAGGTATATTGAAATAAAAGTATAGCACAGTTTTTTTTTCTACTCGGTCTGTGTCTCATAGGAGGGCTGTGGGGCAGTTCAGAAACTCGTCCACCAGTGACATCATCGATGGGGAATCCAAGCCAATACGAACGTCAGGCTTTCCATTCCTGAAAGGTTGCAATACGATAATGGAAGTCATCCTTCTCACGACAATACAAATCTAAATATAACAATCTGCCTAACGATGATGTCACTGGTGGACGTGTTTCTCGACTGCCCACAGCCCTCCTAAGAGACACAGACTGAGTAGATTGTTTTTGTTTTGCTATTTTTTATCATGAACATTAGTGAGGACCAATTACATGAAGATAAGTTGAAAAGTTGTCCCTTTAAGTTCGACCCCTGTATCATTCAACATGTATTTATTATTACAAACTAGAATTGTATATTATTACAAACTAGAATTTTATTACAAACTATAATTACTATTACAAACTGTCCAAGTAGGCCAGTGCCCGTTGCAACGATGGAAATGCATCCAGCCAGTTATTATGTCTGTGTCCATTTTATGCCCATATATGGAGTTCTTTGTCATGCATGCCATTGCCCATGAATATGGAGTCTATATGCAGATGTCAGAACACCATTGTGATGTCAGAACAGGCCAGCTCCCTATAAGGAGATCTAGGGGTGGTCGGTTGTGATTTGAGCCCTGTCCAGAGGAGTTTGTGCTGGTTCTGGACAATGGTGTGTTACACTGTGACCCTCAGATCTCCATATATGGAGCTGACCTGTTCTGACATTCCATATGTTGATCTGGCCTCATCAAACCCTGTACACTCAAGACACGCTCTATATATGGCCAGTACATAATTGGTGCATTAATGAATTAACATCATGTCCATGCGTCACCTGTTTACTCTCTTTGTGACAGGGCGCAACAAGGTCAGCGACACCCTCTGGGTGTTCTGGGGTGATACTAAAGGGGATGCCGATGTTACTCTGTAGAGGTCGGCACAGCTCCACTTCTGCCTTGCCGGGCACAGGCTGTCCATAGGTATACCTGATAACATACAGAGAATAAGACACAGGCTGTCCACTGTATACCTGATAACATAACCCATTTTTGACGGGAACCCATTTTGGTGTTAGCATTATGTTATGCTTTAGCTATAAAAAAAATAGCAGAGCTTGTAGGTCTGCTATCTTTGAAAAATCGAAGAACGACTGACATAGAAACATAGCTTTTTCAGAAAACTGTCAGGATGTAGAAGACATTTTTAGAATCTGATCTCAGGTCAGAATGGGATAAGGAGCATATAGGCGCCTACATGTGAAAATGTCTTTGTCTCCTCCATTTATTTCATCCTTTTTACCCATACAATAAAATATAATCTACAAAACATTTACTACTCAAAATGTCCCCCTCATCTAAAAAAATACGCATATCTTTGGCCAAATTGGCCATATCTCAATGTTTGATGACGAAGAACTCTCAAGACTTACATACTGTATAATATTATATATTATTATTATATACTATATAAACATGATCAAGAGAAGTTGACGCGTCATTCTATACTTACGTTGCACACACTTCAGCTGTGAATTCCTCTTGATTGATGCCTATCAACTCGGGTGCTTCTACTTTGACATCAAATTTGGGCAAAACTGGGAACAATTTACAGTTGTCATTTATGGAAGAAGGACTGATTTATGATCTACTTTTACTGTGGTTATTTTTTATTTAGAAATATGTTAAAATACGGGGTAAAAAAACCCAACATATCTCTTCTCCTGGCCAGTCCCCTTGGATAATAATTGTAATATTGTTGTAGCATACAGTACATGCATACCGTTTGGCCACTCTGAATAAGAAATCTTACCGTATTTCTCCACCTTGAAGTGATGATATATTTCCCAGTCGCTATCTCGAACGTGCTGATGACAGGCCGTCAGAGGAGCACAGAAGAACAGAAGAACCTTGTAGTTTCCTTCACGGGCCTCTGGGTTCAGAGAGTAAGAAAACTGCAGAATCTTTCCATGGGCTGTTTGGTTCACCCACTGTCCAATCCGGTTGTGACTAGCATCCTGTTCAAACATACATGTTGGAAAGGAGAGGAGAGGAGAGGAGAGGAGAGGAGAGGAGAGGAGAGGAGAGGAGGGTGTTCATAACCTCAAGATTAAGTCAATTAAGAGAGTGTCTTTTTTTAATCATGATTTTTTGTCTTGGCTAGATCTACTGTCAGGGCCCTGCAGGTCTGTGAGCATTTGTGCAAGGTGCTTCTGAAAGCCTTCTTTAGTAGGAGACAGTTACACCAGCTTCATCTGCAAACAGTATATAGGCATTTGACTTCTGTGTCCACTAGCGGGATATGCCTGGTGTTGTTGACTGTTCTAGTGTGTTTTGCCAATTCATTGATGTATTGCTATGGGTTAATTGGACACTTTGACTCAGGCTGCATCCCTGCCTAACTCTTTTCACCTCGGCTTTGGTGAAAGAAGTCTGTGTGTCGTTTGTGTACATTGATTTTATGATGTGAGTTTCCCCCCAATGCCAATTTCCATATGCCTCAAGTCGACAAAGCAGGAGAACACTTTCAGAGTGAAAATGTGGTCTCTTTGGTACTGTAGGAAGACAAACTGATTTGCTCAGGACATTATTTTCTGTGAGGAAATGTAAGATTCTCTGAATTCTCTGAATTATTTTCTGTGAGGAAATGTTAGATTCTCTGAATTCTCTGAATTATTTTCTGTGAGGAAATTTAAGATCGTCTGAATACACTGTAGAAAAAACTATTCCCAGGTGCCTTTAACGTGCTGTAACATTCACTATTCATTCACTGTGTGGACCTGAACATCAAGTTAAATGTGTTGTAGATAGTGTTACTGTACGCAATACAGTGAGTCTTACCTCCAGTTCAACATTGTACTGAAAGAAGAAAAAACAAACAAAAAGGACATCTGTTAAACAGGAAACCATTCTCTGATTCATAGTCTCACTATACAACCAAAGCACTCAAAGGACATGAAGGAGTCCACATTCACAGTCTGACTGATCATTAAGTTTCATAGTAACTTTTCTTTGCTTGTTGTAGACTATATTTAAACTAAAAGCACCTTTTTGTCATCTACAAAACCCTAAAACATTTATGTTATGCACACTGTATAAGACCTTCAACAGAGAGGCTCCACATTGAGCTGTTTGTCCAGCCTGGTTAAACACAAGAGGCATGTCAAAGAGCACATGCACTGTTGCAGGTTTGGTTCATCTGCCATTACTGTATTATACTGTAAGTTATCATAGAATAGAATAGACTTTTATTTGTCATTGCACACAAAGCATACACTAAGCATACGAAATTTCTAGGGAGCTACCACATAACCGTAGTACATAAAAACACTAACATAACACATAACATACAACACAGCTTTATGATCACCGAGTGTTAGCCGCTCCAAACATCTATAAAGTTACATGTACAGTAACAACGTAATCAAATTGTGGCTATATAATCTTCTTTGTGTTGTTCCATGATAAAAGAAAAAATCTATTTCACCCAAAAATGAACAAAAACGAATGAAAAGGTATATCCGACAACATATTTGACTGTGGAAATCTATTTTCAAACACATTGAACCATATCACATGTATTTCTTCTCTGTATTCTCTAGGTATATTGTGGATATTAAGCCGATATGACTCACCAACCCTGCATCGACAGGTGTGAACTTGCTGTCCATGGTAACAACTCTGAATTTCACTGCAATACATAAATTAGATTAGTTAAAGATCATCTACGACACACTAAAGGAATCAATAGGAACGGCATTAATAAATGGAATTGACTGTTGTTGTCGACTCAGAACCGATGGTTTCTGTAACCCTTCCATTATTTAATTTATTTGACATCTAAGATTGTCATTGAATTAAATGTTGAGCAGTGTTGTTTTTGGCAGCAAATTTAGTTTTAGTCATAGTCTCTTGAATAGTTTTCACTTAGTTTTAGTCACATTTTAGTCACCTGGAATGTTCTAGTGTTTAGTATACCGGTAGTTTTAGTCGACTAAATGTCATACGATTTTAGTCGACTAAATCTACAGTTGATTTATAGTCGACTAAAATGTATTTTGGCGGGTCTTGATGCCGTCGTAATGATTGTTTTTACACTTGCTGAAAATAGCCGATCTACAAGCTCACAACGCGTTGCGTTGCGACGCGTTGTGAGCTTGTAGATCAGCTATTTTCAGCATGCAACCAAGTGTAAAATGACTTATACTGGATCTCTTGTCCACTAGTCCCTTCCTAACATTTTTTGTCTAGTTTTTATTTGTCGACGAAATTGTCAGTATATTTAGTCTTAGTTTTAGTCAACTAAAACAACACTGATGTTAAGCCTATCCTTTCATTCATGTTATAAATAATAAAGATGTCATATTAACAAAGACAGTGTTACCCGTTTGTCCAGGGAGGTAGATTGGTTTATCTGTCTGGATGAAGGTCATGGGTTTGTAGGATTTGAACCTGATTTTCCTGACTTCTCTGGATAGGAATGTTTGTCCTTTCACCACCACCTCCACACTCCAGATCCGATTCTCTTCTGCTGGAGCCTGCAGTGAAGGATACAGAAGTCACATAAAGATTGACACCTCAAAAATCTCTCTGAGAAGTCATCACTCACGTTGCAAAAATCCACCGATATTGAACTATTTGAAATGTGACAAATTGCAGAAGTGATGCATTATACAAAGAGTTATCATTTATTTTTGAACAAAAGTGACCTGGAATAATCCACATTCGAAGAACGGTGTGTCGCAGGTCTTCTGGAAGATTGTTCTGTTCGTTTCCTGAGAGACCAGCACAATGGTCATGGTCGAAGTCTCGTTGGGTTTTTTAAAATCCACACAGAACTTGGCCTCAGAACCCGCCTCCATTACTGCAGGAATGGCTACCATGTATTGCCTAAAATTGTAAAAAGAAAATATCCATAAATTATATACAAACATGTTCATGGATTTACTGGTTATCTGTTACAGTAAATGCCTAAATTGTGATGTTAAATAAATGCTAATACATACTGTTTTTAATAAGAATATCCAACCCAGTGGGAAAATCAAACCCAGTGATACTGCAGACCTACATTTTACAGGCTGTTATTGTTTTAAAGCTATGAGTAGTTGAGCTCTATATGTATACTTACGGTCCTGCTGCTACTTGACTGATACAAATCCAGGTTAAACAGGCAGCTAAAATCCATGTCCACGTCTTAACCCTAGAGAAAGCCATGACTACTGAGGGGGGACAGACTCAGTGATCATCTCTATTAAATAGATACTGTTACACCCGCCCCCCCCCCCTCCCCCCACACACACACACACACACACACACACACAGGGGGAAGGGACAAGGTGCAAACCGCCTACGTTTCCCGACAGCAGAAAGCAGCTGTGTTCCATGTAGCCTACAGACAGGGACGGATTAACTCCGGATTAACTCCCCCGTAGCGCGCGTGCACGTGACATTTCTGTGTTTTCCCGTGTTTTTATCATCTTTTTTTACCTAAATTTAACAAAATCAATGGCCAATGAAGGGCCCCAGGAGGAGCCCTTTTCAGGGTGTCAAACCAAGTACCACGCGGTCCAATTTCCCTGAAGGGCCCCTGAGAGCCAAGGGCACATAACCCAGCACTCTTTATCTAGTGGAGATGCGGTGTGTGACGACATGGATTTAGAAACACATTTTGTTCAACGCAAAATACTGTGTTCAAGTTCAGGAGGAAAAAAAAGCAATTCTCCTGAATGCTGCCTTCTAGTATGGCATGGAAAGGAAAGGAGTGGTGTATTATGAACCATATATAGCATATGTCGTATATTGGCGCCCAGACATAGGCATTATACAGTAGGCATATATATATATCTAGATCAATAGAGTTGGGGACACAATCTGGGGTAGATATGTGGAGAGACCCAGCAATCTGACTGCCTCCAACTAAAACAGCTGGAGGACCTCAAAGTGGGCATGCAGAGAGGGATCATTTCACAAACCAAGCCACCCTTCCCCCTCAGAGGTAGAACAGAAGTTAGTAGCCTACTATGTTAAGATGGTTTCTGTTCTCAAGTCATAAATACATAGTATTTACATCCACAACACAATGTTATATGCTATGTCATGCATTTCACATTAAGATATGAGGAGTTGTTTAGATGTAGATTCACATAGCCCATGTTTAAAGTGAGCCTATTCTTAAGATAATGGTATGAGCATTGAGTGAGACTAAGGGGAGAGCTAAGGAATGCTCTGTCCTGCAGGCCTGGGTCATACAGGTCAGGGAGCCAGGAGAGCTTTAACTTCTGCAAGCCATTTCTCCCTGCATCTCACGCCAGTGTCTTGGTACATAAAAGTTGATCTATTGAAGATTCTGATCTTCAAATGTACATAATTTTTGTTTTGATTGTATTGCTGTATTGTTGTATTGTTCTTTCTGCTTTGGCAATGTAAACGTATGTTTGCTCATGCCAATAAAGCCCTTTGAATTGAATTTAATTGTCTCACCAAAGTGCCTTAAACTGAAGTCTATTTGCATATCAATTGTTCCACAGGCAGGAAGCCAATCTATGGCTGAGAGAGAGTCATTCCAAATTGTAAGTTTACCCTTTGACTTCTCAAGATAATTCTTGGGGAGTGAGCTTTGATCTGATATTATCTTTAGGGTCTCTTTGAACAGATCTTCAGGATGCTTTCAAAATAGACCACCTGGGGCTGGCCGATAAGTGACAGAGGCATTCTTTAGGGTAGGAGGCTACAGTTTGTGACACACCCACACACACCCAATTCAATTCAATTCAAAGGGCTTTATTGGCATAAGAAAACATACGTTTACATTGCCAAAGCAGAAAGAACAATACAACAATACAGCAATACAATCAAAACAAAAAGGTCAGAATCTTCAATAGATCAAATTATATGTCCCAAGGTCACTCAATGCAGGTATAGTGCAGGAATATACACAATGATTAGTCTTTAGGGTGGTTGTGTTCCATTTGATATCCTTCTCCTATCACAGCAACTCACAAATCTTGCTGCTGTGTTTGCACATTGTTGTACTTCGCCCAGCAGATATGGGAGTTTTTTGTCATTGGTCATGTTTTCAAAATCTCTGTGTGTGGTTGTAATCTGTGGGAAGTATGTGTCTCTGATGTCTTGGTACAATGGACAGATGGTTAGGAAGTGTAGCTCGGTTTCCACTTCATTTTGTTTGCAGTGGGTGCACACACACACACACACACACACACACACACACACACACACACACACACACACACACACACACACACACACACACACACACACACACAAAGAGATGTGACTGAGGAGACTGGTGGGGAGTTAAGTGAGAGAATGGAGGAGACCATGATGGACAGGCTTGGCCGTGCTATACTATGGAAAGATGACTTTGTTATGCTGGTAACCTGATGTAACTATATGGAAGATGCTTTGTTTGAATAAAATGATGGACTTTGCCTGGGAATCTGCAACTCATTTCGTGCTACATTAGGAAAATAAGGAAATAATCCACGACGGACCCCTGGGCAGAAAGGATACAACAGTGGCATTTGCATTCTTTGCATTCAAGTTTATAGCACAGGCAGACTCTTCACATACTAGAGCATGTCTGAAACAAATGTCAGAGCTGAAATCGACATGTAAATATGAAATAAATGCCCAAACATGTAGCTAGGTGTAATGTTAGAGACCACAGAAGTGAACCTTTCAAGCCTGTTTTCTCAACTCGCTGTTTTCTGCAAGACATTACTCTATAAGCCATATCTCTAAACTGGTGGGTCAAACTGAACATCCAATATGTCAATTTGAAGCTATGATTCCCTGCTTTCATATGACATGAAGAAACGAAAATTCAAACAAATCCAATGGCAGTCCCTCAGTCAAATTTAGTCACAAATGCTGCACTCGTGGTCTGGAGAGGGCAGTTGTTTCACAGACGGGTTAAAAAAGGGCAGGGGCTGAAGGCCCCTTTGACGACTATGTGTGCACGTCCCTGATCATGCCCTGCAGCTCCTATTTAGGCCCATGTTCTGCCATTTGGCCAATTCAAAACGACTACTCCTAGTAAACTCACTGTTACAAACCCCTTAGAGGGTGGACTTTGTAATATAAGTTCAAGTAACAGGATGTTGAGCATTTTACGTGCACACTGGAGGTATGAGGTATTTTATGTAGCCTACACTATTTACAACATACACAAACAGAGCCAAAACAACAACAAAGCAGCTACAGTATATAGGGAGAACACAGTCTAATAAACTAATAAATAGTTAGAATATTATTATTAATATTATTATATAATATATTAACACTGGTTGGTTGAATTTAGGACAATATTCTGTACCATTGCCCTTTACTCCGAGTATGTTTGAGCTGACCACACAAACAGCTTCACATTTTAATGACTCACAGGGCAAAAGATCAGTTGTCTAGTAAGTAAAGTAAACCTCAGTGTGGCCTGATAACGTCCTCAAACATCTATTCTAGCTGATTACCCCCAAAAAAAAGGGTTATTTTAAACTCTTTAACTAAAATTTGTTCACAAATTAATAAAGCAATCGATGACTATTGATATACACAGTATCCGTTTGGATCAAACAGGGGTGAAAGGTTAGAGGTCCACCAAGATGTTTTTCCTGAGCACAGTGTTTTGAATTGTCTCACACGCTCACATCTAGCTTTTCAGAAAAGGGGGAAAAAGAGAGGAGAAAAAAATCTCCTGTCCATGCATTGCGTCAACGTGCGTAAAATGGAGACTGTGATGATATGAGAAAATTTGCTTCATTGATTATTCATGTCTGTGTTGTATTGATCCGTCTTGATCACTGCAGAGTTTGCCTAGTAATGCCCTATAGACTACACACAGCTTTCCCAGGGTGCTGTTCTTGCATACTCAATACAGAGCCCGCCAGGACCTGTTTACGGGGGCCAGTTTCGAATTGCAGCCGTCCGTACTCCGTATAGGTGCCCTTTGAGAGCTGTTTTGAAGTAGTCAAGGGATTTGCATGTCTTAATGACTGTTGTTAGGGCGTTCCACATTTTGGTGGCATAGGAGTGAAAATAATTTAGTCCCTTGTTTGTGCCGAATATGGGTTGCACATGGTTTGTTGCACTCCCTCTGGTGTTGTGGGTGTGGACTTCGTTGACATTAATTTAGACAGGTACATGGGTATCTTGGTGGTGTATCGAATCGTGTGGACCAGACCCATTGCAAGATGCTGTACTCTGTCGTCGACCCTAAGCCATTCCAGCCTGTCAAAGTGGGCAGGGGTGAGGTGGGTTCGGGGGGCCAAGTAGGAGCCTGACCAGTTTGTTTTTGGAAGTCTGGAGCCTTGTTTTAAGGGCCTTTGAGGTGCTGTGGTACCAAGAGGTGCATGCATAGTCGAAGAAACCTTGTACAATTAAGGGATAGGGTCTTCAAGGTGTTTTTGTTGACCAGTGAGGAGATCCTGTAAAGGAATCTTGTTCTTTGGTTGACATTTTTGATTACGTTGGTGGCCATTTTATCACCAGAAAGATTAGCCTCCAGGATGGAACCTATAGGTAATTTCATCTTTTCGTGTGAGGTGGTCTTATTTGTATTAAACATAATGTGTTGTTGTGTGAACTGTCTCTCACCTCTTTGAAATACATAATGACGTGGTCATCCTTTTGCCCTACACACGATCCACCAGCAGCGCCCCTTTCTGTGAAGAAACCATCACATTGATCTGGTTATCTGTGAACTCTGTAACTCAAATCTACAAAATAAAGTTTCTCATTCGGGCAATAAATGTTTACAATAACTCACCCTTTTCAAAGACTCTGGGTCTGGGATGAATCCAGAAAGCATCGTTACATCAACTAACACCATGTTTGTTGTGGCTTCATTTCTAGTATCATTCATTTATATCTGTAGATATAAAATATTTGAAAATATATTTTACATTATTTACAAGAATTCACAAAAGCTATTTCCAATATCTTTGGTATTCGGTAGCATATATTTAATTTATTTTTTCATGTTTAGTGTGGATTTCATTTTTCTGTGCGGCACATTGAGTTTATTGTGTCATTCACATGTCTGTCTCTACAGGTGATCCTTACAGGCTTTGTAGTTTCAGAGTCATTGTCCGTGTCAGAGAGTTGCTGCTGCAGCCTGTGTGGTGTGACCTTGATGGATAAACTGCTTTCCTCAACTGGTGTCGGGATGTTGTAGTTAAGAGACATCTGAGGAAACAGAAGAGGAATTTCATTTCTACAATTATGAAGAGTAAAGAGCCCTTTTCTTACATCATTACAACTACAAGGCATGGCGAATACGTTCAGGGTAAGTAGGCCTACTGTATTTACCCACGGCACACAAAATGAAGTGGAAACCGGTCCGAGCTACACTTCCTAACCATCTGTCCATTGTACCAAGACATCAGAGACACATTACACATACATCACAGATTACAACCACACACGGAGATTTTGAAAACATGACCAAATATGACAAAAAACTCCCATATCTGCTGGGCGAAGTACAACAATGTGCAAACACAGCAGCAATATTCGTGAGTTGCTGTGATAGGAGAAGGATATCAAACGGAACACAACCACTAATCATTGTGTATATTCCTGCACTGTACCTGCATCCAGTGATCTTGGTACATAGAAATTGATCTATTGAAGATTCTGACTTTCAAATGTACATCATTTTTGTTTTGATTGTATTGATGTATTGTGCTTTGGCAATGTAAACGTATGTTTTCTCATGCCAATAAAGCCCTTTGAATTGAATTGTATTTATAGAACAGATAGGAGCTGACCTGGGCTGAGACACACTCAGTGCCCTTAACTTCCAGGTTGTACTTCCCTGTCACGTCCTGCAGCGCCCTCTCCTGGTAAGGATCAGAGTAACAGTCAAAGACAAGTTACCAATACAAGTCATCGACCCTAAGCCATTCCAGCCTGTCAAAGTGGGCAGGTGACCACACTTGGAAAATAACATAGCAGACATGTTTGGTAGTTGGATGGAGAGAGGATGAAATGAGTGCTTGTATCATGTCTACTGTATAATGTTTTAAGACTGGACCTATGTACGACTTGCAGTAGCCTACTACAGGCTACAATTTACGCTTATAGAACAAGATATCCAAGTCAGCACGCGTTCAAATCAAATCCAGTGATACTGCACACGTACATTTTTCATGCTTGATGGATATAAAAATATAATCCATATTTTAATGACGATAGCTTTGCAAGGACTGTATAATTAAGAAAACATACATTGTAAATCTATACCTTCAATAACTCAGCAGGGAGACCAATTAAATACCGTGCTGTATTTACCTTAAAATGAGTGAATAGCCCTTTAAATGACCATCACTGTACCAAAAATAGAAACATACCTTAAAAAATGATTTGGAGGCAGATGAAATAAAGATCGGAGAGAGTTTAAGGTTTAACCATTATTTTAGTAGGTATAAAGTCAATTTACATAGAGAATGTGCTACATGGTTCAGATAATAGTATTTACATCAATATAATTTAGAATAATCAATTGTTGATTCCAAAAGAACCCGAAGCTGAACTGAACTTCCGAACTGAACTCCTCTTCACAGTATTTGTTCCAGGCTAAATACTGCAGATCACGTCAGATTTGTTGATATAATGTTCATTGGCTGTAGATTTTTCATGTCCGCCAAGACCAGTGTTGGCGCTCTTTCATTAGTGCAACGCCTAGATGATGAGGATGGCGTAGCGACGCAGAGTTCATCTTCCTTGGTTCAGTCATTGATGCCCATTGCAGCCTGGAGAGCGCCTAGGCAGGCGTTGCCAGGCAACCTGTAGATAACTTTCCCTGCACTGTGAACTTTCGGCAGAGAAAGAACGCTCCCTGACTCAGTGAGCAGCTATCTCACTCGGCCAAGGTCATATGCATGTAGACTCAAACCATAATAGACACTTCATTATTGCACGTTTGTGGCTGGTGGCAGACAACATGGAGACTGAATAAGGAGTCAACAAGATATTAAATGGGACACATATTTTGGCCATAAACCTGAATGACATGACATTTAGGATGATTAGGAACAACGCTGTATAAACAGGCAGTAGGCCAAGAGTAAAATTATGATATGGAGCATAAGGTGACAATATGAATGATCCGGCCTGGGTCAAAGTTCAGGAGAATATGGGACATTGACCACTGGACATTAGTTTGTAAACAGTTAAGACCCATTTTATCTATCAATGCTGTTATAATTTTTCAAGCTGTGAGTTAGCTAGACTAAATACATATGATATACATACAGTTTTTGGTGACACAGACCCATCTCTCTGTTTTTACTATCAGACAAGTCTTTTCACTCTGGAGCTTATATCACCCCGTTCACTGATTAGTCTAGAAGTTGGGTAAACCACAGGGGTCAATCCTTAAGGACATCACCGCGAGTATGATGGAAAAAATAGGATGGCCTCAACTCTTATCACCGTTTTAGGTGATAAGCTATCACCTAAAACGGTGATAACCTATCACCAAAAACTGGAGTCCTGCTGCTGCTTGACTGATACAAATAACATCCAGGTTAAACAGGCAGACAGACACAGTGACACACACACACACACACACACACACACACACAGGGATGGGAGGGACAAGGTGCAAAACCGCTAAGCTTTCCGACAGCTGAAAGCAGCCGTGTCAGGCAGACTTCAGTAAACTACAGGACAAACTGGCTAGAATGCCCACTTTATTTAGCACAAATGTTTGCAAAACCAAGTTTGTACAGTAGCCTACTCATGCTATCTTAACACTGGTGATATTCTTACTGCAATCGTTTAAACATTTACACCATGGATCTGACATTGTTTACTTATTTTGATATATTGCATAATTCAATATAGCCTATGCTACTACTATAATAGTATACAGTTATGGCCGGCCCTGGCTCAGGAGGTAGAGCAGGTCTACCCTCCAATGAGTCGGTGTGAGCTTGCCACCAATTGGTGTGTGAATGTGGGAAGTGAGGCGTCGACTGTTCGCCGCTTCACCTCCCAATGTATGAATGAATTAATGAGCGCTTTGAGCACTTGGAAAAGCACTATAAAAATGCAATTCATTATATCATGCCTATATCTTATAGGCTACCATTGGTAAACAGGGTAACCCTGCAGGGTCATAATTGTTGGGTAGAAAATAATCATTACAGTCAACACTAGAACCATCATTATCCATACCAGTCAATGCTTCACTTTGGATGTAAATTTAAATGAGTTTCCTATCGGCCACTGTAAATGTGCCCATCCAAAATGGTTATTGGCCTACATCGTTCTGTTTCTAGAGTCAACTAGACCTGTACGTTGACCTTTACTCTGAGTATGTTTGAGCTGACCACACAAATGTATGACTCAGGGCAAAATATCAGATGTCTAGTAGTAAGTAAAGTAAACCTCAGTGTGGCCTGATAATGTTCTTAAATAAGCCATAGCTGATTAAAGGGATTGCTTAAAACACTGTTAACCTAAATGTAGGCCTACTCA